>NW_027176539.1:2131444-2151444 GCF_023349555.1 Cebidichthys violaceus | reverse complement strand
TCTGATGAGGCCGATGACCGTTGTGTCGTCTGAGAACTTCAGGAGTCTGACAGCCGGGTCCTCTGAGGTGCAGTCGTTGGTGTAGAGGGAGAAGAGCAGTGGGGACAGACCACATCCCTGGGGGGTCCAGTGCTGGTAGTCCGGGTGCTGGATGTGATTTTGCGTATGTCCCTGGGGAGTCGAGGTGTTGCAGCATGTAGTGTAGTCCCATGTTGACCGCATCCTCCTCCACCGACCTGTTTGCACGGTAGACAAACTGCAGGGGGTCCAGCAGGGTCCCTGTGAGGTCCTTCAGGTGGGTCAACACCAGTCTCTCAAAGGACTTCATGACCACAGTCTTTGGCTGAAAACTTGTTTTCCAGTTTTTCAGTGCAGCTCCTCTTTGCTACCTTGATCTCCCTCGTCAGTGTGTTTCTGGTCTGGTCGTACAGGATCCTGTCCCCACCTCTAGGCCTCCTCTTTAGCCCGACGAAGCTGCCTGAGTCTTTCAGTGAACCAGGTTCATTGTTGTTGCAGAAGGTTTTAGTCGGCACACACATGTCCTAGACTGATGTACGATGTCACGGTGTCAGTGAGCTCATCCAGGTCTTATACCAAGTTCAGGTCAGGGGATGTCAAAGAAATCAGGAACCTGCACTGGGCCTTCGTTTTTAGAGTAGATCTCAATAATAATGCATGCACTAATCAGAACATGGACGTATTGTAAGGACTCAATATAACTCATATTCCATCTGTTCTTACAGAGAAGGTGACGGAGATCAAAACCAACATCTTTGTCACGAGCTTCGGTCCGGTCTCTGACACTGAAATGGTAAGAAGCTCCTTTTATTCAGTCGTAGTTTATTGTACATGACTTTGTTCAGGAGTCATTAATACTAATAATTAATAACGATGTAGCTGATGGGGTAATATTGGCGTTTTACCTACAGTGGCTCTAGTACGTCCGTCGTAGTTGAGCTAATCGATCAAAGTGTGTTTGAATTGTAACGTGTCGATACTGTGGTTCCTCCTGTAGGAGTACACTATCGACGTGTTCTTCCGTCAGAGCTGGAAAGATGAGAGACTTTGCTTCAAAGGCCCGATGGAGATGCTTCCTCTGAATAACCTCCTGGCCAGCAACATCTGGACTCCGGACACCTTCTTCCTCAACGGGAAGAAATCCATCGCTCACAACATGACGACACCGAACAAGCTGCTGCGGCTGAAAGACGACGGGACGCTGCTCTACACCATGAGGTAAGCCCTCATGCTCCTCCTCCTCCTCCTCCTCCTCCTCCTCGCGTCGTGATCCTCCACCAATCACTATCCTACAGGAACATCGTCCATTCATCTCCAACACTTCACACGTGCTAGACGTGATTTCAATGATGTGTTACAGCTGCTGTGGACAGGTGTAAAGTCATTTAAAGGGCCAGTGTGGAGCATTTCAGGATCTTTTTAGCAGAAATGGAATATAATATTCACAAAAATAGGCTTTTTTTCACAGTTTTAAGAACCCTATTTTTATTATGTCCACAACGCAAGTACTGGGAATGATAGTAGCTCCTAGACTGCGTTTTGAGGGCAGTTTTTAGCTCAAGTAGCACAAAGGCTAACCCAGGAGCACAAAGGCTAACCCAGTAACGTTAGCACAAAGGCTAACCCAGTAGCACAAAGGCTAACAATTAACATTAGCACAAAGGCTAACCCAGGAGCACAAAGGCTAACAATTAACATTAGCACAAAGGCTAACCCAGTAGCACAAAGGCTAACCCAGGAGCACAAAGGCTAACAATTAACATTAGCACAAAGGCTAACCCAGTAATGTTAGCACAAAGGCTAACCCCGTAGCACAAAGTCTAACCCCGTAGCACAAAAGCTAACCCAGTAATGTTAGCACAAAGGCTAACCCAGTAACATTAGCACAAAGGCTATGCAGGTTTCCACTAAAAATTACAATAAAACACTCAAATATGTAAACAAAATCAAATCTCTCAAAAACAAAACAAAATAAATTAAAAAACCTCCGGTTAAATATATATAGTAGTAATACAACTGTACTACATGATGGTGACTATAAAGAAGAAGTACTGGTATCTGACAGGAGCTGGTTCTGTAATAAACGATGATGTTCTGCAGTAAAAACCACGTGACCGTCACCACTGACGGGCTTATGGATATTTATAATAACACTTTTAAAATGCAAAGTGTCTCTGAGTAACTGCAGGTAGTCGAGGCTTTAAGAATGTGGAGAAATAACATGTAAATGTAGAGCAGCTCATAGCCAACATAAATAACCTGAGAGTCAAAACTATTGAAAAGCATATATATTTATATATATATATATATATATATATATATATATATATATATATATATATATATATATATATTTATATATTTCCTATCACAGCTTATTTTTGTAGTTTTCATCAACAAACAGGAGGAAATAGAGCATTTGTTGGGGACTATTTTCAGCGGCGGATGAATCCACATTTGGTTCTCTATAAACTACAGTGTGATGATGATGCTGGTGATGAAGGCTCACTGATGTGTTTTAATAATTAAACAATAACTAGAGAACCAGCAGTAATTACGTATACGGCGTCTCTACGTCACTCCTCAGTCCAGATGTGGTCACTTCCTGTTCACTGGTTGTGAAAAAAAACAAAATGGCGACGGCCGTAATCACTGAACTGGAGGCTTCGAAACGTCCACAAGCTAACGAGAGACGTCACCACGACGACATCCACGTCTCAAACAGATACTTGATTGTTTTCAGTGTTTCAACTCTGTTTTTAAAGGTACTTTATAAATAAAGTTATTATTATTATTATTATAAGATTGTTTGAATCTTATAATAATATTTATAACAGGAGTAAAAGAGTACAATGTTTCCCTCTGAAGCGTAGCGGTGTAGAAGTATAAAGTACCTTGTGTATTAGTATTATGGTATGTAGACCGTCTTTAGACTCGAGGTGATGATCTGTGTGGCCAGCAGAGGGCAGCATCACATCACACAGAGCTTCACTGGTCCTCTGGCTGTGGTTCAGCTCCACAGACAGGTGGCAGCCAATGAAGACAGAGCAGGCTTCTCATTGGTTAAACACAACCCACATGACTTCTCTCCTGCAGACTGACGATCTCAGCAGAGTGTCCCATGCAGCTGGAGGACTTCCCCATGGACGCCCACGCCTGTCCCCTCAAGTTTGGAAGCTGTGAGTAAACACGTCTTCAGATAAACACACGTCTTCAGATGACGATACGTCCACACTAACACCTTTATATTTAAAAAAACAACAACGTCCAATCAACTCTGTCCTCTGACACACCTGGAAACTCATATCACATGACATGAGTGTGCTGAGTAAACAGGAAGTAGATTAGTGGCTTATAGTTACAGAAAATACGACTTTCTCTCTCTCTCTTTATCTCTTTATTCTCTCTCTCTTTATCTCTCTCTCTCTCTTTATATCTCTTTATTTCTCTCTCTCTATCTCTTTATCTCTCTCTTTATATCTGTCTCTCTCTCTCTCTTTATTCTCTCTCTCTCTTTATCTCTCTTTATCAATTCAATCAATTCAATAGCTTTATTGGCATGAAAGTTTAGAAACAGTATTGCCAAAGCATCAACAAAATCTCTCTCTGTCTCTGTCTCTCTCTCTCTCTCTCTCTCTCTCTCTCTCTCTCTCTCTTTATCTCTGTCTCTCTCATCAAGTTAACTTTAAAATGAACACTTATAATCAAAGTTTACTAGATTATGATCCATATAAATGTGGTCATCACACGTCTCTCACTCGTTCACTCTCAGTTTCGTTGTCAGAGAGCATTTAATGCTTTTGTTCCTTTACAGTTTCTGTGTGAACTTCACAACAGTTATACTAAATAATCATTAATGAGAAAAGAATCGTCGTCCTCAAAGACTTCAGACGTCCAAATTTAACAGATTCAGATGCAGTATTTAACTGCATTTCCCAACAGACTTTAAATACCAGTGATCACCGGTACATGGCTTCATATCTCAGTCATCCATGTGTGTGTGTGTGTGTGTGTGTGTGTGTGTGTGTGTGTGTGTGGGGGGGGGGGGGGGGTGTTTGACAGCCCGTGTCCCTCAGGTGCAAAGCTTTATTGTTGTGGCGGCGGTGCAGGAAATAACCACGTAGACGGCGACACACGGCTCCTGATTAAACCATTAATCATCATGTCAGAGCACACACACACACACACGCACACACACACACACACACACACACACACACACACACACACACACACACACACAAAGGTAACCTTTAAACATCTCACACCTTGCTCAGGTGTGGCGTGTGTCCAGGCTTCCTCAGCCTCTACACGAGTATCTGGGGATCTCCTGTCGAGTCGGTTTAAGATTAACATTTGAGGTCTTTCCTCGCCCGCCGACGTAAGGAGAGTAATCTCACCGCGTGTCGTTAAGCCCCTCCCACGCCCCGCTGTGGTCACCTCGGCCCCCCCACTGAGACCAGGACGGGGATAATCAGAGAACTACCTGAGCTCACGTTGGCCCTTGTGCCTTCTGATGTAGATTAACTAATCAGAGGTTTAACTACAGGTTGAAATACCTGCTGTGCTGGAGGTTCACAGAGGTTACAGGTGAGTCACACCTGCTACGTTTAGTCTGGTTGAGCCGGAGTCAAACTGTCTATGTGGTGTGAACACATACATATATATATATATATATATATATATATATATATATATATCATATACTATGTATAGTAGAGACGCTCGGACGCTCACTCAGAATGAACAGAACCACGTTTCTCTGACCCTACATGTGAGTTCATGAAGTGTATCAGTGGTGGTGCAGTGAGTCCTGGTTCCTCCATTAACCCTCACTAATCCTCTGAGCTAATGCACGGCACTCACCATGAGCTGCAGGCTCTCAGAGCTCCAGTAGACCTGTCCTCTGTTAATCACCTCTCATGTGGGTCTCCGTTCACCGTACCAGCGCTTCTATGCGGTTCTACGTGGTTCTACACGGTCCGGCTCCACGTCCTCTTAAAGTGACTCGTTGAGAGACCGTTCAGAGGGTTCATGTCCTCAGTCATGGTTCTCCGGGTTGATGTGCTGAAATCCGACACCATCGGTTGTTCTTCGTAGACGTTGATACCTCCAGATTTTTTAACATTCAGTCTGCAGACCACACATCTTATACCAAGTTTATATATCGAGAGACACGCAAGCTCAGAAGAACAGCAGGAATCCTGAATCATGACCCAAACCTCCCGTACGTTAGAGACGACGGTTATTTATTAAAAGTTCTTTAAAACGTGTTAGAGATGATGTTGGTCATGTGGACAAACCAGCAAGTAAACGGATCAAGAAGAAGAAATAAGAGATTCGTATCGGAGACAATGCAGCGAGTCTCTGAGACGATAATCCTCGGTCTGGTGGACTGGGCTCCATCTAGATTGCGGTCTTCTAACACCGCCGTCGTTGGATTAGTGCTGTTAGATTGGACAAAACTGGACTACAGATTCAGAGCGTCTACGTTGTGTGAGTGTTTGAACGAGAGGAAGAGAGTTTTAGAGGTGAACTTCTGATTCTTTGTGTGTTTTAAACGGAACGAGAAGCTCCACTAACGTCTGTAAAAGCAGCAGCTGAAAGGCGTGCCAGCATTCACACC
This sequence comes from Cebidichthys violaceus, assembly GCF_023349555.1. Classification (NCBI taxonomy): domain Eukaryota; kingdom Metazoa; phylum Chordata; class Actinopteri; order Perciformes; family Stichaeidae; genus Cebidichthys; species Cebidichthys violaceus. The sequence goes on along the minus strand of NW_027176539.1, from coordinate 2,145,800 downwards.
GACATCAGGGACATCAGGGACATCAGGGACGTCTGTATGACGCTCAGAGTGATTACATCAGATCCACACAGCGACACCCGGTAATCTGTGCAGAGAAGCGAAGTGGGTGAAAGGTCAAGAGTCGGATCACAGCGGCGCCGATCGTCTTAGCCGGCCGCGTCTTAAGGTCGCAGTCGCGCTTCGGTCCGAGTGTCTCCGCTCCGGGACCGGATCTGACCCTCACGGGGGTCCGATCGGACCACATGAGGGTCACTTTGAGTTCAGACCTCCATCATCTTCCTCCCACAGAGAGGAGAGTCCTTTAAGTTACTGATGATGAAGACACAACATGCCCTGATTCTGCTGCTTCATAACAAAAGCTCTTAAAATAAACAGGGACTTTTATTGTGAAGGATTTTTTTTTAGGAACGATGTGTTTCTCACCAAACTAGAGCTTTGTTAGCGGCTACTCCTTGATGAAACAAGTTACTAAATCTGCAGGAAGGAAGAGTAAGCAGGGACTTTTATTGTGAAAATGTTTACAGGAAATGAAATGTGTTTATCCATCATTTTACTTGAACTCAAACAACACAGTGGGATCAACATCTCGGCTCTACTTTCTGTCTCTGACTGTAAACTGATCGTTTAAGTCACCATGTACCTCTATAAGTAACATCCTTACATTTGCAATTGTGCACAATAAATACATAAAGTTTACGTTTATGCGCTGTGTTGACACAACTCAAAAACACTTCCTGTAGTGTTTTGTCTATAAATTGAATATAAATATAAAACAAGAAGGATCCCTCAGTAGAGTCCAGGTCTCCTCCAGGTTTGTCTGCAACGACCGCTGCTTCATGGTGTGATGAATGAAGAAACACCACAGCTGCTTATATCGACGTCTATGAAGTCAACAATAACTTGATCTGTGACAAACCCTGATCCAGAACTCACCGCAGAACCACAAGAATAAAGACAACGAGACTCGTTAGAGTCGACGACTACGACTACGGGACGTTAACGCTACAGGAAGAGAACGACGTCCGAACGAGAGCCCAATGTGACAAAGAACCTGAAAACATCCCCAAAAACACAACTGTTACACAACCGTGTTCACGTAACATGTCAGTCATCAAACTCATCTTTGCTGAGAGAGGAAGTAACAACTAAAGCTGAGAGAGAACATGAACGTAATGAACCACACACACACACACACACACCTGTCCAGCTTCAGCCGCTGTGTGTGTGTGTGCGTGTGTGTGTGTGTGTGTGTGCACATGCTGCTCAGTGTTTGTGTTGGAAATCAGGAAGTGATTTTGTTTTGATCCACCACATGACGTTACATTGGCAGAAGCTTTTATCTAAAGTGACTTTGAATTTTAGCCTCCACAAACCAGGAGCTATTTGGGGATCACACACACACACACACACACATAAATATATATGTATATATGTGTGTGTGTGTCTGTGTGTGTGTGTGTGTGTGTGTGTGTGTGTGTGTGTGTGATTAATGTCTTTTTTTATATCCGATGTACCATTTACTGATCTTCTGATCTTAACCTTAATAATTAAACAGATCAACTATCTGCTGCGTTGTTTCATAAACCTTCTGGAAGTATTGAATTCATAATAACGTTAGCAGTAAATATTAATATATCGGTGTTCTTATGAAGTTTTCAGCAGTGTGGTACGGTCTACACACACACACACACACACACACACACACACACACACACACACACACACATAATTTATGACGCCATCACCCTAAAAACATTACGAGTCCTGGAACAAAATCCTGAAATTGAATAAACTGATTCAACGCATTTAAACTTTTTAATGAATTAAAACAATTGTTTTTAATTGTCGTCAACATAAATGATACAAAATATGATCTTTTTTTCAAATCAATCCTTAACTTTTGAGTTGATGGAGCAGTGAATATTTTTGCCTTTTCAGCTTAAAATAGATTCAGATAATAACTTAATAAATAAAACAAAGTTGTTCTTTTTCAGAATATTTAATTGGCAACAGGTGCAGAAGTGACGTGTGTCCTTGTGCCGTGTGGTTCTCATAGATGCGTATCCGGTGTCTGAGGTGGTCTACACGTGGACTCAGGGAGCAGCAAAGTCCGTGGTGGTGGCAGAAGAAGGCTCCCGGCTGAATCAATACCATCTGATCGGTCAGACTGCAGGAACGGAGGACATCTACACCAGTCGAGGTACAGCAGAGGAACCACGGATCAGCAGTAGTACTCTAATATCGTACACTGGAGCATCTGGAGTTATGGAGGTCGTCATTACGACATGTTGCTAATAGTCTTTGTGACAAGTTTGTGTGGATGAAGCATTAAGTTGTTAAATTTCACTCATTCAGCGACTGGCTAGTTAGCTAGCTACCTTGCTCGTCTCATCGTGCTTTCATGCTAATGTTACACTGGATACAGAGCGTGAGGGACAACAGTGGGACAGCAGCAGCTTTAGCTCTACGGACCCTCAGCCTCACTCCTCTTGGGAGCTCTGGAGACTAGCTAGCTAACTAGCCAGCTCTGGAGATGGACATGCATGTCCATCTCCAGAGCTGGCTAGTTAGCTAATTAGCTCATTCAGCAGCTTCATACAGGAGCTTCATACAGCAGCGTCATACAGGAGCTTCATACAGCAGCTTCATACAGCAGCTTCATACAGCAGCTTCATACAGGAGCTTCATACAGGAGCTTCATACAGGAGCTTCATACAGCAGCTTCATACAGCAGCTTCAAACAGGAGCTTCATACAGGAGCTTCATACAGCAGCTTCATACTGCAGCTTCATACAGCAGCTTCATACAGGAGCTTCATACAGCAGCTTCATACAGGAGCTTCATACAGCAGCTTCATACAGCAGCTTCATACTGCAGCGTCATACAGCAGCTTCATACAGGAGCTTCATACTGCAGCTTCATACAGCAGCTTCATACAGGAGCTTCATACAGCAGCTTCATACAGGAGCTTCATACAGCAGCTTCATACAGGAGCTTCATACAGGAGCTTCATACAGGAGCTTCATACTGCAGCTTCATACAGCAGCTTCATACAGCAGCTTCATACAGGAGCTTCATACAGCAGCTTCATACAGGAGCTTCATACTGCAGCTTCATACAGCAGCTTCATACAGGAGCTTCATACAGGAGCTTCATACTGCAGCTTCATACAGCAGCTTCATACAGCAGCTTCATACAGGAGCTTCATACAGCAGCTTCATACAGCAGCTTCATACAGGAGCTTCATACAGCAGCTTCATACAGCAGCTTCATACAGGAGCTTCATACAGGAGCTTCATACAGCAGCTTCATACAGCAGCTTCATACAGCAGCTTCATACAGGAGCTTCATACAGCAGCTTCATACAGCAGCTTCATACAGGAGCTTCATACAGGAGCTTCATACAGCAGCTTCATACAGCAGCTTCATACAGGAGCTTCATACAGGAGCTTCATACTGCAGCTTCATACAGGAGCTTCATACAGCAGCTTCATACAGCAGCTTCATACAGCAGCTTCATACAGGAGCTTTATACTGCAGCTTCATACAGCAGCTTCATACAGGAGCTTCATACAGCAGCTTCATACAGGAGCTTCATACAGCAGCTTCATACAGCAGCTTCATACAGGAGCTTCATACAGCAGCTTCAAACAGCAGCTTCAAACAGCAGCTTCATACAGCAGCTTCATACAGCAGCTTCATACAGCAGCTTCAAACAGCAGCTTCAAACAACAGTGTCATACAGCAGCTTCATACAGCAGCTTCAAACAGCAGCTTCATACAGGAGCTTCAAACAGCAGCTTCATACAGGAGCTTCAAACAGCAGCTTCATACAGCAGCTTCATACAGCAGCTTCAAACAGCAGCTTCATGTTAAGCTCCTGCTTCTCCCCCCATTACTCAGCTCTGTTATTATTACAGTGTGTGCCATCCAAAAAGATGTTGTGACAAGAATATATATATATATAAATATATATATATATATATATATATATATATATATATATATATATATATATATATATATATATATATATATATATATATATATATATATATTTTCAAATCAAGCAGGATGTAGAGAACAATGAATGCATCACCAGGATTTGAGAGTGTGCCTCCCACACACAGCCAGCTGTCTCTGAGGAAACAACAAAAAATAAAAAATCACTCATCCGTGGTCTGAGCCACCGGGTCTGTAGGGTTAATCCCTACACAGGCCCATCAGTTGTGCTTTTACCGAGTGACGTCACAGCTCAGGGATTGGCTGGGAGACACGTGGGGGGTGGGAGTGTGGGGGGGGTTTGAGCGGCATCTGCTTAACTGTGTTATGTAAAGTATGATAATAGATGTGTGCAGCTTGTTGCTGGTGCGTGGTGCGTTCAGGGTGCCACGCTGCTCAGTTGAGATTAACACACTGGTTGCTATATTTCTTTGCACCCCCTCCCCACCACACCCAGCATGCACTGCTCAGACACACATGGCCTTAATTAGCATTGCTAATCGGAGGTACAAACCCTCCTTAACGGGCTGAGAATAGGTCAGCAAAGCCCTCTCACTGGGCCGAGGTCACCCGTAGACACAGGGATGTGACGGGTGAAGACCTGTTCGAACTCCACAGATGGTTGTCAGGGTCTGCACTCACCAGTCGACCAGCATCGCCGCGTTGTTCTCTGCTATGAACGGCAGCTCCCCGCCGACGCTCCAAAAGCCAAACAGTAAAATCCAACACAACCGCATTTTTTCGGACATTTCCATCCAGGAGGGTTCAGATCAGAGCCGGGTCGGCCCAGTCGTGCCCCCACAGAGCGGGGCTGCAGGCCGGTGGTCCTCGGAGTGAAGGCAGCACGGGTGTCCCCTTCTTTAAGGACATGATGCTCGTCTCCGGTCCAAAACTTTCTCTCTCTCTCTCTCCCCCCCCACCCCCCTCACCGGGTCCCTCTCAACCCCCCTCTGCCTCAGTCATCTGTGCCTGTAATCACCGCGGATCCAAGGTCTGTTTTCAGGATGTGTGTCCCCGCAATCAAGAGAGTCCTGAACGGGACGGACTGTCTGTCCCCTCTCACACTCATAGAGAGAGAGAGAGGGAGAGAGGGAGGGAGAGAGGGAGGGAGGGAGGGAGATATACAGGATGCAGATTGTGACAAGGGATTAGTGGGACAGAAAAATTGGATTTTGCCAGGAGGAAGCAGCAGTCATCTGTGGATTTTCTATAGTTTATCAGACTCAGTGAAAAATCCTTCAAGCGCAATCTTCAGTTGATTAACAGGACGTGATGATGTTTGTTAAATGATTCAGTTCAAGTTAAATTACTACACACTGATTAAAGGAACACGATCACAACACACCTCAAACAACACAAAAAAAAGATTCCAAAGATTATTATTATGAGTAGTATTGTTGAGTATTAAACAATAGTATTAGTTGGTATTGTTTTAGTCTTGTGTACTATGATACGTCTCAGTTCTACTCACCTCTTTTCTGTGTTTCCGTTAGTAAAGGTTGTGTCCAGTACCTGAATCCTAATATCTATCTATCTATCTCCATGTAGGTCATTTCATACCTAGTTAACCCTATAAATCTCAATGCTGAGTAACAGAAATAAAGGAGAAGTAACCACGACAACGTTTAATAACCTGATTAAAGCAGGTTTTCCTGTGTTTAAAAGAACTGCATATACGTGGTATTTTTGGTGGTAAAATGTTTAATATACAAATAAGTAGTCTTCTGTTGAGCTCCAGCACCTTCTACATCCTGAACCGTTTCCCTCAGTGTCTTGGTTATCCGGTAGCAGGGATTACATCTCCTCCCCGTTTGTCTCCAGGTCAGTACACCGTGATGATGGCTCACTTCTACCTGAAGAGGAAGATCGGCTACTTCGTCATCCAGACCTACATGCCTTGCTTCATGACCGTCATCCTGTCGCAGGTTTCCTTTTGGCTCAACCGGGAGTCGGTGCCGGCGCGGACCGTCTTTGGTGAGTCACATTGAAAATGACACATTTTACACTTTATTAGTACAGTCATAAGTCTGTATTCTGTACAGGAGACAACCTCCGGGTCTTTAAAGTGAAGTCAGAGCTTCATGTGTTAAAGCTGCATTCTCTCTAGTGTCCACCAGGGGGCGACTCCTCTGGTTGTATAGAAGTCTAGTCTAAAATGACTCTACTTCTCTCTTGATTTATTCCCTCCGTAAACATTGTAAACATGAGTTTATGGTCTCAATCTCTAGTTTACAGTCTTCTTCAATACAGCATGATGTTCATTTAGTACATTATGCTCCATTTAGAGTCAGACAGACCATAAAGAGGGGATGATTTAGGGGCGGGGCTACACGGTGATTGACAGGTCTCTACCAGAGACGTATACAACGTCTCTACGTCACTCCTCCCCAATAGTTCATTGGCTGCAAAAAAACAAGATGGCGAAGGCGAAATTGTCAAACTTGAGGCTTCACAAACGTCCACAAACCAACGAGAGACGTCATGACGACTGCGTCCTCTTCTTATCTAGATTATGATTCTATATGATAATACCTCACTCTGAAGTATTTATTTTGTGCTGAATGAAACACAGTCATGCATGTATAACCGGGTGTTGCTGCTGCAGGATTTGTCTCTGATGCTCTGAAATGTGACCTCCTTTTACTACGACTTAATCTGTCGGAGTGAAAACCAAAATAGTGTGTCTGGTTGGTAAAAAAAAGTGACCCAGTTTTCTCCTCCACCAGGTGTGACCACCGTGCTCACCATGACCACCCTCAGCATCAGCGCTCGAAACTCGCTGCCTAAAGTGGCCTATGCCACCGCCATGGACTGGTTCATCGCCGTGTGCTACGCCTTCGTCTTCTCCGCACTCATCGAGTTCGCCACCGTCAACTACTTCACCAAGAGGAGCTGGGCCTGGGATGGAAAGAAGGCGATGGAGGCCCAACAGCCCAAGGTGTGTGAGGACCCAGAACCTGGCTGACTGGCGTTGTGGGGACCAAACAGTTAAACAGTTTATCCTGGGACTGAGACTTGGAGTCCCCACAATTATAATGTTAAATATTGTTAAATATGTCTGTTTGTGTGAATGTTTGGCTGTCATCTTCTCATATTGTGTTTTTCAGTAGTCTCAGTAATGTTCTTTGGTTGGTAATCTGAACAAAAAGGATAAACTTGTGAAGTACTGATCTATGCCTTGTTGTTGTTGGAAGTATTTTACGTTTGGAGAAGAAGCTGCCACTTGTAGTCTTAATGAGGGCTAAAGGCTGATATGGGAAACATGAAAAAAGCAAGTCCTCTAGTATTAAATTAAATTAAATATATTCAGTTTAAAATATAGACATTTAAGTAGGATTTCACGACCTCCTGTTTCCAAAGCATGGAGGAGCAAGAGTGGCAAGAATTGGTTTATTTTGTTTAATCTCTAAACATGTAAATAGTGTTTTTATCAGTGAAATATTTTTAACAGTCACTTGAAAGTTACAACATTTCAGAGGTGCACGACCAAGTGCCGTGATTATGTGATTTTCTTGAGCCAGCTTCACTACACCGTGTATAAACTGAGCTTTAGAAAGAAACAACTTACAAACACCCCTGTGGGTTCAGGCTTTTCTTTTCTTCTTGACTCTATTCATTCTCTCTCTTTGTGGAGACGGAGGAAAGGAGTCACACGTGATAAAGTAAGAGATGAATCGGTGGATCGATGAATCCAGAGTTCAGTCGTCCAGTGTCGGTTCATTACTGCCCAATGACATCGATCCCCACTTTCAACCTTCACTGGCCGTCTTTCACTCTTCTCTTTGTGTTGGTGTGTATGTGTGTGGCTGTGTCGTTAACCACCTGTTTCATTATCTTCGATGAATGTGCAGCAGAATTGTGTGTTGGCTCAATCGATGCCTTTCTTTCTCCCCACAGAAGAAGGACCCTTTGGCTCTGTCTAAAAAGCCGAACAACACCTGTTCGTCCGGTGTGAATTACACGACCAACCTCACGAAGGACGCGTCCATCTCCACCATTTCCAACAGCACGGCTGTTCTGCTGAAACCCTCTGAAACCAAGGCCCCGGACCCCAAAAAGACTTACAACAGTGTGAGCAAGATCGACAAGATGTCCAGAATCGTGTTCCCGGTGCTGTTTGGGACCTTCAACCTGGTGTACTGGGCCACGTATCTCAATAGGGAACCAGTGATCAAAGGAGCGGTTTAAGCTCTGCGATCCTCCTGACAACCACTTCAGGATTTCATAACTGGAACGCAAACAAAATCAACACCACTTAGTCCTTGTATCATAGAATCCCTTTTACGCCTGGCATTAAAATGCAGTTTGGGTGATCAGATTACAATCGGATAGAGCTCGACCTCTTGAAATTACAGGTGTGAATGCACCCAACACGCGTTGAGGACGGATTGTGATCTGATCGACCACCTATTTAACCACACTGAACACGTGTGTAGACACGACTGCGTTTTCAATCCACATACGACATTCATGTGGGAGCAATCACGTAATCCTGCACGACTTGCACGAAGAAGCAACCGTTAGCAAGTTAACGAGCTAAGCTACTAGCAAGAAAGTTTGTCAAGATGGATTTTCAGGACATTCATGGATGGAGTCAAGACTGGACCAAGTGTCTGCTTTCTATTTGGTCTGACAAAAGTATACAACGGAAACCTGGCAATTCATATCACAACTGAGCCAATTCTAAAGAAGTGGTTCAGTCAATGGTGGAGAACAGTCCTAGCTCAGCACAAACAGGAGGAGGAGGGAGTGACGTTCGGTTGTCTGAGCCGATCAGAGTGATTGATTGATTCCAGTTCAGTAGATGTAATCAGGTTGAATCGCATCTAGATACAATCTGGATATGGGACGCATTTTAATGCCAGGTGTAAAGAGGTCAATAGAAGGGTTTTTGTCGGTCATTGGATAACATTGCATGTCTGTCAGCTTCATGTTGCCTTGAGTTACGATTTTTTTTTCCTTAAAGACTGTTTCATCTCATTTTAGAACTCCAGTCACTGGTTAGTTTCTGCCAAATTCTGATATTTTACAATTTTAGCGTTTGGCATTTATATTTTCACCTCGAGTCTCCAGTAGATGATGGTACAGCCAGGCCAAATGCTATGCAAAAAAACCTACATTTCTTAATGTGTCAGTACTTTTAGAGCAGCTCTCACTTTGTACAGACGGGCTGGAGGTCCGGGTCCGGTGAGGTCGGGCACGTTGGGGACTTTGCTTCCTTGTTAAAAGCAGATGAATAGCCATGCTAAATGTGTTGCCTTCAGAGTGTGATCACTCATTATGAATGCACTGACAAGTCTTACTTTTACCAGAAGCCACATTTAACTTTCCTTGACTACGTTTACCTGCACAATAATATTCCACTATTATTCTGAATATGACAATATTCTCAATTTGATATTGTTCATGTAAACATCATATTCTGTTTGGATATACTGAATTATTGTGAATGGATCATGTTGAGAGAAAAATGTGTGTGATATGTTGATGTTCAGGTTCTAGGATCATTCTTTGGACATGTATACGTATATATATATATATATATATATATATATATATATATATATATATATATATATATATATATATATATATAAACGTATATACGTATACAGCTCATTCCCTATCAGAGTCTCTCTCTGTGCATTGAACACAAACCTGAAGGACTTGGACATCAACAGGTTTCTGGATATGAACAAATATCTTCTAGAGAAGCTGTTTGAAGGAATGAAAGAGGTCCAACAAGTCCTCCACCTCTGGAACATCTGTTAGCTCCTGATGTTGACTTTACATATTCAGACGAGATGAACGACGTGTGAGGACGTCGACCCGTCAAACACAGAAGAGAACAACGTCACCGTGAGATTCACTGAGGACGAGGAATAGACATGAATATCTGAATATGAACGGCTGTAAACAGGAATATTTGTGGAATATTCAGTTTTATCAGCATTGGAAACACATATTGTCTCTTTCAGAATAAGAGCAAAAACATGTGGTGCTTGTAAATGTAGTCATTGGTCTGTTTCCTGTTATTTCTTTTGCTATTTTCTCTCAATTTTGAATGGCCAGTTTTTCATGAATATCGTTTTCAAATGGGGACGAAGTGTGAGCTGAAGTGACGATGGAAGCTTCTGTTTCCAGGTCACTGTGTTGAGAATCCCGTTTGTACGTTTGTACGGTCGTAGTGTAAGAAACATGTATATATATGTACGGTTAGCTTCTATGTTATTTGCAGCACAGTGTTACTCTAGTCTAGTGCTTTGTTGGATGGATGTTCAGAAATGAGCAGAATAGCTTGAGCTTTATATACAAGGCTTTTTTTAGCCTTTCTTTTTCTTTTTTTAGATCCGTTTGTTGTTTTTATGAGCTTTGATGATAACTCGCATATGTTCTTGATACATCTGTGGATGCTTTGAGCAGGATCACTTGTTCCTTATCATTTAGAGGCTGTAGTTAAGAGACTGACGTGAGCTAATCGGGCTAATCAAAGAGACTAAAAGTCACGAGGATTGTTGCATTTTGACCATTATTGATTTTAAACCGTGATTAATTTTGGTCAAGTGTTGAAACAAAGTTTCATAAAATGAGTCTTATCTTGAAGGAATAGTCTGACATTTTGAGAAATGTTATTATTCCCTTTCTTTCCAAAATTATGATGTTCAACTTGATACCACTCTCATGTCTGTGCAGTAAATATGAAGCAACCGGTTAGCTTAGCTTAGCATAAAGACTGAAAACAGGTCATTACATTAAAGGAAGAAGTCAAATTTTTTCCCTGCTTATTTGCTTCTTAAATGAGTCTATTAAATAAATACGAAGCCTCAGCCAAACGCCAGTTAGCTTAGCTTAGCATAAAGATGGAAATAGGTCATTACATTAAAGGAATACTTTTATTTTAAGTCTGAAAAAGAAATATGTAGCTACAGCCAGACGGCAGTTAGCTTAGCTTAGCACAAAGACATGAAACGGGTTATGACAGTAAAGGAGTTTAATTAATCTGTACAGCAAAAAGAAACAACCACCAGACGACAGCTAGCTTAGCATAACGATGAAAACAGGCCGTTACATTTGAGGGATACTTCAACAGTTTTGTCGCTTTGTTGTTGAGACTTGAATTAATCTTTACAATAAAGATGAAGCTACAACCAGACCACGGTTAGCTTAGCTTAGCATAAAGATGGAAACAGCTAGCCTGGCTTTGTCCAAAGTAAAGAAATCAGCCTTCCAGCTCCTCTAAAGCGTCTCTTTCCTTTAACGAGCCGGTGAAGAGACTCCAGCATGTTGTTGCACCAGCTGTGTGGAAATGAATATGTTGATATGAAATGTATTTTGGTTGAGAAAAGTAACCGTGGTTTTAATCTGGCGACTAAGTTTGAGTCAAATCTGAAGAACTTCCTGAGATCTTAGGTTCAGGATAAACATAACGCCTCGACTGAAACACAACATTTAATCAGTCAAGTTGTATTTATTCACACCTTCCAAACTAATCTGATGTGATTCTAAATGCTTCAGACGAAGACGAAGAAAAGACTAAAGCACACCAAATCATGTTAAAAATAATAACAATACAAACAGGAATACTAAATAAATTGATCATAGTAAAACTGAGAAAAAATATGAGCAAAATATAATAATAAATATGATAGTGTGTGAATAAAAGGGTTAGTGTTAGTTGTTTGAATAGTGAGCTTTGGAACTGCTGAAAGATATCTCTCTACAGAGCCAGGCTAGCTGTTTCCCTCTGTTTTCAGTCTTTATGCTAAGCTAAGCTAACGTCTGCTGGCTGGAGCTTCATGTTCAGTGTCCAGACATAAGAGTGGTGTTGATCTTCTCATCTCAACGAGTGTCCACTGGAGGAACTCAAGCGTTTTATAGATGATGCTGCTGCTGCGACGGCTGCATGCACCCCCCTCACTTCATCAGAGAACATCTCACAGGATGGACGTCTGAACGTGATCATGTGACTTCATGCCTTCTGTGTGGCCTGCCTCTATTCACACACACACACACACACACACACACACACACAGTTGTATTGTATTTTAGGTGCAGGCTGCTCTTTAAATGCAAATATCTGAAGCAATAAATAATGCTCATATAATGAATGACTTCTGTTTATGGTAATAAATGTGACTTTCATTTAGATGATGTCTTTTTATCCAGATTTGATCCTTTTTGTCAACAGTCTCCATCTCTGTAAGCACAGTGCTCTCTGACCATGATTCATGATTCATTTATTTTGTAAAATACTTTATAACATCACAGATTTAAGGGTCTGGGACACAACGAGGACCTAAACTTTGCTTTCTTTCTTACTTGTTATGCGTAACGGATTCCCAATAAAGCTTCACTGACTTCATCAGTCTGCTGTTTTTGGTTAAAAGCTCAAATGTTAAAAGCCTCCATGTTGTTGCAGCATGATGCCGTGGATTGATAAATAAAAGTGCGGTTCATATTGAGATACATTTATGCGGTGGATGTGATAAAAGGCTGACTTAATCTTTCCTGATGGAACAACACTCAGCTCGTGCTGCCTCTCCTTTGATTGTACGCATGTATCCAGATCAGGCAGCCTCTATAGTCGGTGGGCTAGTAAATCCATCTTGGGGGTCTCAACATCTGGCTCACATCTGTTTGTCAAGGATTTAGCTCCATTTAAGTTGCTTTTTCCATTCAGCTGGCCCAGTGCTCTCTTCAGCAAATTAAGCTGCCACTGATGCCACCAAATGACATCAATCAAAGCATCGAGCTGGAGAAGCAGAGATGGACCGTCCTCCCTCATCCACACAGTAACACTGAAACATACTCCATGAAAACATACTCCATCTAAACATATTCCATCCAAACATACTCCGTCAAAACGTACTCCATCCAAACATACTCCATCAAAACATACTCCATCAAAACGTACTCCATCCAAACGTACTCCATCCAAACATACTCCATCTAAACATACTCCATCCAAACGTACTCCATCAAAACGTACTCCATCCAAACATACTCCATCAAAACATACTCCATCCAAACGTACTCCATCCAAACATACTCCATCAAAACATACTCCATCCAAACGTACTCCATCCAAACATACTCCATCCAAACATACTCCATCCAAACGTACTCCATCAAAACGTACTCCATCCAAACATACTCCATCAAAACATACTCCATCCAAACATACTCCATCAAAACGTACTCCATCCAAACGTACTCCATCCAAACATACTCCATCTAAACATACTCCATCCAAACATACTCCATCCAAACGTACTCCATCAAAACGTACTCCATCCAAACATACTCCATCAAAACATACTCCATCAAAACGTACTCCATCCAAACGTACTCCATCCAAACATACTCCATCTAAACATACTCCATCAAAACATACTTCTTTAAAACATACTCCATCCAAACATACTCCATGAAAACATACTCCATCCAAACATACTCCATCAAAACGTACTCCATCCAAACGTACTCCATCCAAACATACTCCATCTAAACATACTCCATCAAAACATACTTCTTTAAAACATACTCCATCCAAACATACTCCATGAAAACATACTCCATCCAAACATACTCCATCCAAACATACTCCATCAAAATGTACTCCATCCAAACATACTCCATCCAAACATACTCCATCAAAACATACTCCATCCAAACATACTCCATCCAAACATACTCCATCAAAACATACTTCTTTAAAACATACTCCATCAAAACATACTCCATGAAAACATACTTCATGAAAACATACTCCATCCAAACATACTCCATGAAAACATACTCCATGAAAACAAACTTCATGAAAACATACTCCATGAAAACATACTCCATGAAAACATACTTCATGAAAACATACTCCTTTAAAACATACTCCATGAAAACAAACTTCATGAAAACATACTCCATGAAAACATACTCCATGAAAACATACTTCATGAAAACATACTCCATGAAAACATACTCCATGAAAACATACTCCTTTAAAACATACTCCATGAAAACAAACTCCATGAAAACAAACTTCATGAAAACATACTCCATGAAAACATATTTCATGAAAACATACTCCATGGAAACGTACTCCATGGAAACGTACTCCTTTAAAACATACTTCATGAAAACATACTCCATGAAAACATACTCCATGAAAACATACTCCATGAAAACAAACTTCATGAAAACATACTCCATGAAAACATACTTCATGAAAACATACTTCATGAAAACATACTTCATGAAAACATACTTCATGAAAACATACTCCATGAAAACATACTCCATGAAAACGTACTCCTTTAAAACATACTCCATGAAAACATACTCCATGAAAACATAC
>NW_027176539.1:2053944-2126444 GCF_023349555.1 Cebidichthys violaceus | reverse complement strand
CAAGGTAAATGAAGAGTAATTAAAGTTCTGCAGATCCCATCTGTCCTCTGATGATATTAAACCTGTTGATTCTCTCTTCTAGAAACAGATTAATGAAGCAGTTCATCCGTCCAATAAGAGCCAAGTAATAATTAATAGTAGTTATTCCACAAGTGTTACTAATCTTCATCTCCACACATTAAACTCACATGAATGATCATCTGTTTTATGTCTTTGTCTTCCTCGATATTTAAAGAAGTGATCCGTGAAGATCTCTCTCCATGTAGAATATTAAACAGACTCTTCTTCCAAATGCGTAAAATGTGCTTTTCTTTTTCGTGCTACGTTTCAAAAGTACAGTGGTTCTGTGTTCTGTGTTCTGTGTTCTCTGATGAGGTTCCTTTAATTCGTGGACTTATCTTCTTCCTTCAGGTTGGATAGAAAATGGGATTTAGGCTGAACCACCAGGGCGCTTCATCTGCAATCAGAGATAGACGCTCCTCTGGTTATCAGTTAATTGCGTTCATCCGGCTCCTCAGGTGTGATTCAGGTCTTTAATTAGTGGGCCGGAGGACCAGTGGACCACCCTGGACCTCCTCTCTGGTGTTCCGGTCCTCAGTGAGGAGCTTTATGCGGCCTGTTGCTCAGATAATTAGAGCTTTATGAGGACAGTTAACGTGATGAAGACGAAGGTGTGGTCCTTCACGCAGCAGCAGCCAGTCTTCAGAGGGTTCATTGATCCAGCTTCACTCTGCTGCTCTTTGAGTTCCTAAAGAGCAGCTTTGATCAATACTTCTTCTCTCTGCTCCTCCACAGTTAAACCAACCGTCATAGACGTGGGCATCTTCGTGAACAGCATCGGGCCGGTGTCCTCCATCAACATGGTGAGTCTTTAATCACACAAAGCTCTGAGTCCGTCTTCATGGAGACAAGGAGTAGGACTCAAACTGACCTGTGAAGGTCCAGAGTTTGATTTGAGGAGAGTCTGTGCTTGGAGAAGATGATGGTATGAAGAACAAAGACAGCGTCACTCCTCCTCTCTCCTCTCCTCTCTCCTCTCTCCTCTCCTCTCTCCTCTCCTCTCCTCCTCTCATGATGTGTTCAAGGACCATCAGAAAGATGAAAATCTGACAGATAATGAGTTTTTTACAGCTTCAGTGTGATAAACGGTGTAGTTTTGGCGATTGTTTGAATAAAACATGCTTTCTGTCCCACCAGTGGGTTTTGGGGTTAACATCTGTTCCCTTCAGTTGATGAAAAGCATTTAAACATCTGAAGGCCTCTACGTTTTATATCTTCAGTTTTTAATGCTATTGAGCCTCCCTCCTTAAATCATGTGCATCAAAAGGAGTCCATAACTCACCAGGACCTCCTCTGTACCGGATGTTTACCCTCTACGCTGAGAGTCACTGTCCCCGAAAGAACCCTCAAACGCTCATCTACTTAAAGCTGCAGTGACAGCTTCTCTGTGGCCACTGGGGGGCAGCAGAAACAAGCAACAAGCACAGCGTTGACATATCATCGCCTTCAAGTGGATAGAGAGGCGAAGTCCCGCCCCTTCCTGTGTCCCTGATGGGACCTTATTGTCGTCAACGGCGAGAAACAGATCATTATTAGGTTCCGTATGAATTGTACCATGAATTTGATCATTTATTAGACAAATTTGTACATCAAGAAAGTTGCATTTTGTCATAAAACTGACGAGGTCTGGTGAGACCACAGTGTGGACGAGGTCTGGTGAGACCACAGGTGTTCACGGACCTTTGGGTGTTTGGGGGCTCTGACCTTGTCGTCATGACTCATGAGTGGGTTTGTGTCTACAGCTGACAGATGTTCGGAGTTGAGGTACCTTTGAGCAGCTTTATTGTTCTACCTGAGTACAGCTGTGGAGCTGCTGCTTGTGTGTTTGGAACAGCACTTCCTCATTGTGCTTTGACTCCGCTGCTTCATTAAAACCCTGCTTTCTATCGGTATCCTGTAATATCCAGATGACATCATTTAAAGTGATGTATTTAGATTTAAATGAGCACAGCAGCACTCAACACCCCCCCCCCCGCTGTGTGACGAGCTCATTTTAAGCCTCATTGTGAGAGAAGAAGAGGTGAACGGTATACATGTCATACTTGTATTGTTTCTAATCACAACGCTGTGTGTAATGGAGGGTTCATGACTCTACCAGCAGACAGATGGTGATTCATCTTTAGGAACAAACTCAGAAGAGTTTAGATCATTTTCACTTAACAGAGGAAAGTCTTCTGTGGAGAGATTCAATTCAGACATTCAAAAGAAATGAGCCATCTATCTATCTATAGATCTATAGATCTATGTATCTATCTATCTATCTATCTATAGATCTATAGATCTATGTATGTATCTATCTATCTATCTATCTAGATAGATAGATAGATAGATAGATCTATCTATCTATCTATCTATCTATCTATCTATCTATCTATCCGTCCGTCCATCCATCCGTCTGTCTATCCATGTCATGTGATGTGATAAGTGAGGTAGGATAAGAGCTCTCATTGACTCATTTCTTTACTACATTTAAGAAAAACATTTCCTCCCAATAGTTCTTCCTCTTCAGAAGAACCTCATTGTTTTAGGAGCTTCACTACCAACCTTTTAAATGCAGACTCTTCTTCTTCTTCTTCTTCTCATGAATGACTGGAGGTGCATTAAGAAACACAGCGAGTGTAAAACATTTAAAAAACGTATTCAGATTCAAACATCGACTGTGAAGAACATTTTGACCAAACGGTACCTTTAGTATTTTAGTAAAACGTATGTTCGGTACATGTATGGACTGAAGGCTGATCAAATAGAACTACATAATGAGTGAAGTCTTGTTTCTCTACTTTATGCATTCAAGACCAAATGGGTTTCTAGAGGTGGGAAGTTAATGCAGAGTCCTGAATCAACACACACACAATGAAACTAATCAAGAGCCGGATGTGGAGGCTGACCCTCCTCCCCAAGAGAGACACCATCGTCATCGTCATAACCTTTATTAAGTCAAACATTTGATCACCAGGACATTTACCCTGAAATGCCCAAAAAGGCATAAATACATATATTTAAGTTTTGATATGCAACAGAGACATGATGGACAACTAATGAATAGTGTACCAGGTTAATGTAGTTAAATATATTCATAAAACAGCCTTTGATTAACAGCACATCCCTGCAGGAAGGTAAGGTCAACACAAAGTGTAGCTTTAAGACACCAGAAGGAAAAGCTTCTGTCTGCAGAGCCTCAGTGACTCCACCATCAATCTATTTTAATGCTACAGTCCTTTTTAAATGCTAACATTAGTTTTTAAATGCTAACGTCACTTTTTTAAGTTTGTTACTTTTTTATTGCCAACATTACTTTTGAATACAAAGATTAATTTATTTTAATGCTAACGTTAACTTTTTAAATACAAATTTGACAATTTATGCTAACATTATTTCTTTTAGTGCTAGCGTTACTTTACTATACTGATGTTACTTTTTCGAACGCTAACGTTACTTTTTTATACTAACAGTACTTTTTATGCTAACTACTTTTTTATGCTAACAGTACTTTTTATGCTAACAACGTTTTTATGCTAACAGCACTTTTTTAATACTAATCTAACTTTGTTTTTAATGCTAACGTCACTTGCTATGCTTTTTTTTTACTGCTTACGTTATTTTACCTATTCTAGCGTAACTATTTATTGCTAAGATTGCTTTATTTTTATGCCAACATTACTTGTGTGAGAGTCGGGCTTTTGTGCTTTTAACCGGTGCTGCTGGTTGATGTTTTGCAGAGCTAACTGTGCGTTCTCTCCGTTAGCATTGTCATTAATACGAGCTGCCATTTCTCACTTCATTTCCATGAGTCATGCTAGGTAGCTCAAGCCGATAGGCTAACATTGATGCGTTGTGAAGTTTTTTAAATTTAAATTGACCTTTTAAACTATTATTTTTTTGTTTTTAACAAGTTGCTTTGTTTCTAAATTCTCAAAATAACCGTAGTTAAACTTTCAGGACAGTTTTTTTTCTCTACCTGCTGCTCACACATCCTGGATGGTTTGTAAATGTGAAACCTGTCTGTTCTCAAACTCCTCTTCAGGCACGATGAAGCACCACGGATGACCCATTCAAGTATAGAAACATTAAGCTGAGCTATGTTTTAATAAGCAATGAGCGATATGTTAAGTCGGGGAAGGCGGCCTCTGTGTCGTATTATGAAGAAGCTATTTTTACACTCGTCGGGTCATGCAGTGTCCAAGGCAACCTGGTGTAATGCAGGAATCTCTGCCGAACCAGACGCCGGTGCCGGTGGGGTCCCTGAAGCTATTCTCACCCTGTGGAGAGAAACACAACATTCATGCCAGGTCATTTCTCCGCCGCGTTAGCGAGCCGCCGGCAGGACGACGGCGGCAGCGTCTTGGTGCTGAGGTTGTTCATCAGCTCGCAGCACAATATTCATTTCTAACAGTCGTGGATTTTGCAGCTGACTGCAGGCTAATTGTTTGGCTCATACCTGCTGTGTTGCTCCATAATAAACACTTCTTCACTAGTTGGGTCCGCTGGCTCAGATACAGAAAACAGAAAAGTGTGTTTTCACCTAATAAGCCTCCTCATTTCTCTGGCTGGTAGATTTGTGTAATGAATTCATCAGCATGAGGAAGGTGTAATGAGACTCTTTGTAACTCCATACCAACAGAGCAGACCTCAGTGGAATATTAATACGCTGCTGTCGTGGTTCAATCTGCATGTAATGAACTTACTAACACATCTTTCCCGTTGTACCGGTGTTCTTCTGTTCCCGGTGTGACCACACTGACAGACGCTACCGGGTCTGAAGAAGAATGAGTTGAGCTTGAACTACTTTGTCGTTTTGATGTTCCACTAAGAGGATGAGGAGACCTCTGAGCCGTGAACTGTGATTACACTGAGCAGCAGGAAGGGGAGTTCATTACAATATCATATACAGAACGTCTCGCTTGTTCCCTGTTGATCTGAATAGTCACTCAATGTGTTGCTAGTTGCTCTTTAGAAAGGAAGTTGCTTAGAGGGACTGAAACGCTGCATGAAGCAGATATTATTTGTAAAAATTGCCAAAAAGGAACAATTTTGGGTGGAGTTTGATGTAGGTTGATGTTCCTTTGAGGATGAATTAAATCAGAATCAGAAACGGTTTATTGCCGAGTACGTTTTCACATACAAGGAATTTGACTTGGTGATTGGTGCGTAACAATACACATTATGTTATTATATGTAATTATGAGTTTACACAGAATATTTCATGCTGTCAGGAACTCAAAGAGGCTTCATTTTCTTTGTACCTGCATCCTCGATAAATATACATAGTGTATAAAATATGAGGAACTAGGACTTGGTACCTGATCAGAAGTTGCACTGATTGCGCTGCCTCCCAGCATTGGACACCTGATGGGCTGCCACACAAGGCACCTGATTGGACGAACACTCGGAGGCTGTGGATTGCTAAAAAAAAAAGTCTCCAAAATGTGTTTCTGAAAAATATTTGGGTGTGAAAAAAAGCCAGACAGCGTCTGAATCCGTCTTCATTCTAGATCAATAAACGGTTCGTTTAAAAGTTTTTCGGGAGTTTCCAGAGGCAGAGAGTCACGCTGGATCCCTCGATTTGCATAAAGTAGCTTAGACCTCAACTTTATGCAAATGAGGTGCGGCAAATATAACTGCCTCTCTCTGAAAACCATAGAATGTTTAGATCCCATTGGTTTGTGGACTGATGTTTTGAAGCCTTAAGTTCGGGATTATGGCCGTCGCCATGTTGGTTTTTGCAATCAGTGAACAGGAAGTGACCATATCTGGACTGAGGAGGAGTGACATAGAGACGCCGTAGACGTCTCTGGTAGAGACCTGTCAATCAGCATGTAGCCCCGCCCCTAAAGCATCCCCTGCTTTATGGTCTGTTTGACTCTAAATGGAGCATAATGTACTAAATGAACATCATGCTGTATTGAAGAAGACTGTAAACTAGAGATTGAGACCATAAACTCATGTTTACAATGTTTACTGAGGGAATAAATCAAGAGAGAAGTAGAGTCATTTTAGACTAGACTTCTATACAACCAGAGGAGTCGCCCCCTGGTGGACACTAGAGAGAATGCAGCTTTAACACAGGAAGCTTTGAAGAACTTTTCTGAGTAATTATTATTGTTATATATTATTTAACACAGCAGACAAAAAGATTGAAACAAGAGCCATACAGAATGCACGTTACACACAGTGACACACAGTGACAGTTACACACAGTTACACACGGTAACAGTAACACACAGTGACACACAGTGACAGTAACACACAGTGACACACAGTAACACACAGTAACAGTAACACAGTAACACACAGTAACAGTAACACACAGTAACAGTAACACACAATAACACAGTGACACACAGTAACACACAGTAACAGTAACACACAGTAACACAGTGACACACAGTAACAGTAACACACAGTAACACACAGTAACAGTAACACACAGTAACACACAGTGACACACAGTAACAGTAACACACAGTAACAGTAACACACAGTAACACACAGTGACACACAGTAACACACAGTAACAGTAACACACAATAACACACAGTGACACACAGTAACACACAGTAACAGTAACACACAGTGACACACAGTAACAGTAACACACAGTAACACACAGTAACAGTAACACACAGTAACACACAGTGACACACAGTAACAGTAACACACAGTAACAGTGACACACAGTAACAGTAACACACGGTAACACACAGTAACACACAGTAACAGTAACACACAGCAGCACTGACACACAGTAACACACAGTGACACACAGTAACACACAATAACACACAGTGACACACAGTAACACACAGTAACACACAGTAACACACAGTAACACACAGTGACACACAGTAACAGTAACACACAGTAACACACAGTAACAGTAACACACAGTAACACACAGTGACACACAGTAACAGTAACACACAGTAACACACAGTAACAGTAACACACAGTAACACACAGTGACACACAGTAACAGTAACACACAGTAACACACAGTAACACACAGTAACAGTAACACACAATAACACACAGTGACACACAGTAACAGTAACACACAGTAACACACAGTGACACACAGTAACAGTAACACACAGTAACACACAGTAACAGTAACACACAGTAACACACAGTGACACACAGTAACAGTAACACACAGTAACAGTGACACAC
Source organism: Cebidichthys violaceus (assembly GCF_023349555.1). Taxonomy (NCBI): domain Eukaryota; kingdom Metazoa; phylum Chordata; class Actinopteri; order Perciformes; family Stichaeidae; genus Cebidichthys; species Cebidichthys violaceus. The sequence continues at coordinate 2,119,214 of NW_027176539.1, read as the reverse complement.
AGTAACAGTAACACACGGTAACACACAGTAACAGTAAAACACAGTAGCAGTGACACACAGTAACACAGTAACAGTAACACACAGTAACACACTGACAGTAACACACAGTAACAGTAACACACAGTAACACACTGACAGTAACACACAGTAACAGTAACACACAGTAACACACTGACAGTAACACACAGTAACAGTAACACACAGTAACAGTGACACACAGTGACAGTAACACACACTAACAGTAACACACAGTGACACACAGTAACACACAGAAACACACAGTGACAGTAACACACAGTGACACACAGTAACACACAGTGACAGTAACACACAGTAACAGTAACACACAGTAACACACAGTGACACACAGTAACAGTGACACACAGTGACACACAGCAGCTGGACGATGTCTCCTCGTTCTCAGCGACCTTTGGCTAATGAGGACACAAGGAGAGACCTGCAGCCAACAAGGAGATGAGACGTCTCAGGACAGACACAGGACGTACTGCTGCATAATCATAAAGGGCCAGCTTCACACTGGAGACGTTTCTCTGTCCTAGTTTACAGCATCTGGTGCAGTGACTTTGCTTTAAGTCACCAGAAGAAAAAGCAGTGTATTTGTTTCAGATGTTCAGATGTGAATGTCTCACTACTTAATGTAAAGAAAGAAGTTCTTCTCTGCTCAGTGAAAGAGTCCTTGAGTTCAGTGATGTCAGAGTCTACTGTAGAAAAACATCAATACAGGAAAATAAAGTATAAAGTCGTTTTGTTCAACATCTTGTTCATCAACCAGAATCCGACCCGGTGGCTCCGATGACGAGCATGTAGAGGATCAGGACTACACTGAGACTGGTTCTCATAGAGGATCAGGACTACACTGAGACTGGTTCATAGAGGATCAGGACTACACTGAGACTGGTTCATAGAGGATCAGGACTACACTGAGACTGATTCATATAGAGGATCAGGGCTACACTGAGACTGGTTCATATAGAGGATCAGGACTCCACTGAGACTGGTTCTCATAGAGGATCAGGACTACACTGAGACTGGTTCATAGAGGATCAGGACTACACTGAGACTGGTTCATATAGAGGATCAGGATTACACTGAGACTAGTTCATATAGAGGATCAGGACTACACTGAGACTAGTTTATATAGAGGATCAGGACTACACTGAGGACCAGTTAAAAGTTCCTCACATGACTCCATGTAGGGTAAACATTAGTAATAGTATTAGTAGTGATGAATACACAGAATGTATCTATAAACCCTCAATAAATCATAACATGTGATGTGCATGAGGGGACAGGAAGCTCTGTTTACACTCACACTAACAGCTGCATCACTGCAGCCGTGATGTCATCGTGGTATCAGTTTGTTTTATGTCGGTCGGCGCCGGACACGGTCCAATTTGTATTCTGGTGGTTTTGAACGTCGGGTGAAGTGGAGGAATAATTCCTCACGCGTCAGAGTCGACATTAAGACCGTGTGCAGAGCTTCAACAATGAGTAATATCCATATTTGTCTGATTTTAAAAACTGATGGGGAAATATTTCCATTCTGAGACTGAGTGTGTTCAGCTTGACAGAAGAGGATGATGGACGATTGAATGTAAGTGTTTCACTCTCCACACAGCTTCTCAACGTACTGAAGCACACGAGGTTTAAGAACGCTGAAGAGGAAACAAATGAAGCCTTTAAAAATATCACGTTCGGCTTTAGGCCCATGGCTATTAAAGCTAGAAGAGGCAATTTATTTCAGAAGCAATTTTTTATTATAGTTGTTGAAATTCTCTTCACAAACAAATCAATGAATCAGACGCTCCGACTGTCACACAGCTGCAGGAATGAGTCCAATAACCAGACATGAGTCAGCATGTTTTCACTTCCTGTTCCCTCTTCTAGAAGTCAATGTGTTCAACAAGTCAGTAAAACAAGTGTGAGTGAGACCAGAGAGACAACCTCCGGTTCTTTAAAGTTCTCCTGTTCTTCATCTGTTAGAGCTGCATTCTCTCTAGTGTCCACCAGGGGGCGACTCCTCTGGTTGCATAGAAGTCTAGTCTAAAATGACTCTACTTCTCTCTTGATTTATTCCCTCAGTAAACATTGTAAACATGAGTTTATGGTCTCAATCTCTAGTTTACAGTCTTCTTCAATACAGCATGATGTTCATTTAGTACATTATGCTCCATTTAGAGTCAAACACACCATAAAGAGTGGATGATTTAGGGGCGAGGCTACACGCTGATTGACAGGTCTCTACGTCACTCCTCCTCAGTCCAGATATGGTCACTTCCTGTTCACTGGTTGCACAAAAAACAAGATGGCGACGGCCAAAACACTGAACTCAAGACTTAAAAGACAGTAAAATAAGATTATATATAAAAACATCAAAACTGTTTCTGTAACACGATCATATTATCAACATAGATTGTTTATGGTACTTAAAGAGATTTCTCTGGTACAATGAAAACCCCCCTCTGTATTCTAACATGGTACAGTCCGAGTCCCCCCCCCCTACTATAAAACCCATTTGGACTCTTCCTTCCTGTTTGCTGATTTGGACCAATAACCAGCAGGTAACACTGATGGGCGCTGTTCACAGACATGTTGGTTACTTTAAGTAATTTTAAACCAGTAAATCAACTTCAGTATTTCATTATGAATGTGAACGATGACATGACTGGAAGTACTTTTGTTAGAATGCTAGAATGCTATAAACACACGTGCTAACTATGCTAACATAAGCTACACTTAGCATCACACCAAAGACTACAGATTCTCTGTGCCGGCTGGACGGAATAAATAATAGAACTGAATAAACTAGAATGTGACCTAAAACATAATAATAATTATGAACTTATTTTCTCTTTAACTTACAGTTTAAAACATTGTATAAACCGGGTTAATACATTTAAACAAAACAAAAATGACACAAAACTACTTGGTTAGTGTTAGTACAAAAACATCATAGTTTGTCTGTTTACATGACTAATGAAAATGAATATTCTCTAATAATCCCGTTTACATGCAGCCGTTCATTTTCAGATTAACGTAAAACCACCCCGTTCCTCTTCCTCTTCCTCATCACCGGTGAATCCAATGTCTTGTGACTCCTCCACCTCCTCCATACGTGGACGTCTGCAGACACGTGTTCATAGTTTATTCCTCCGTCTTCTGCCACTAAAAGGAGATTTTATTTCCTGCAGCATTAGGCTCCATCAGGTCTCAGGAGATCTCCTGCTCTTCAGTCTGAAGGGTTTCTTCCTTGTCTCTTCCTGCTGTACAGCTTTGATTTGTTCACTGCCGCTACATTTACAGTAGCTCCAGACCAGCAGGATGAATATAGCTGCTCCAGACACATTCCCTTCACAGCTAACTCCCGCTGTGGTGGCTGAAAGCAGCAGGATGGGGAGTGAGATCAATACACTCCTAACGTTAAAGTACATAAGAGATAACAACGCTGGACGTGTTCCCAGGCTGGGTTAGGGTTGAGGCAGTGTGAGACTAGCACACTGTTCCTCCGCTGGTCATTAAGTCCTGGAGGTTCTTCAAGTCCCCTGAGCTCCTCACACGTATAAAGGTCATGAGCACCCGGTGGTTCTCTTGATTACAGCCTTCGTTATAATGGGTGAGCTGCTGCTGGGTGAAAAGGTCGAATGCATTTCAGTTTAAAGTAAGGTGCTGAGGGTCCGGAGGAGGGTCTATTATTATTATTAATGTTATTTTACAGAACACCTTCTGTGTTGTCGGAGCCTAAGAACCGTTTAGTCTGAGCTCGTCGTTCCTCACGGAGGCTGAACAGGAGGACCACCAGTAAACCAGTTAATGTAGAAACAGAGTACTAGTACTAGTGTTTTACAGAGTCTTGGTATTGGTATTGATCCGTTGTTGGTTCACTCGGTATCTGATTGGTGCATCGACACTTGATCCGGTGTGTCCGGCAGCACCAGAGACGTGTCTGATACCTGAAGGACTGAAGGTCTCTGATGTCTGCTGTGGACGTCTACGTCCAACATGTGATGACTTGTTGCTGTTATTAATTCACACCTCGAGGTGCTGAAAACAGGAAGTGACACAGGAAGTGACACCCCCGAGGTTCAGCACGCGTTACTGATGACCGATGGTCCAAATACAATAAAATAAATGTGTATAAATATATATAAAAATGAATAATAATGGTAAATATATACATTTAATAATATATATATAGTATTTGTTTCTTTTATAATAGCTTTTTATTACTTTTCAATATCATAAATATTACTTTTTTACATGTTCTATTAGGGTTCGTTGTATTACTTCTTATACACATTTTTTTTACTATTATATATATATTTTTACTCTCTTTTGTCTTGTTTTGTATTTAATTTTTTAATTTAGTTTAATTTATTTACTATAATTATTTTTCTCTTATTGCTTTTATATTCTGCGCTGGTGTCACTATTACTTCTTTTATACTGAATAATTATTTTATTTTTATTCCTGTTTTTAATCTTTTGTTGTAATTTAATTTTCTCTATTTGACATTTTTACTAAAAATATGTTGCTGTTGTTGCTGTTCTAGAAGCATTACTTCTTATACACGTATTACTATATTGTTCAAGTTTATATTTTTACTCTATTAATAATTATTTTCTTCGGTTGTAATCTTTGATGAGACTCTCTTCCTCGACCGTATCCGGTAATAATTACTGCAGCGCTTTGGGGAAGAAGCTCCAGATGAAATCTGTTCGTCCTCTCAGTGACCTGGACCTCCTGCAGGAGGGGAGGTGGAGAGCCGGGTGCAGACGGTCGTCGGGGGTCTGGATGCTCTAAGCTGTGTGAGGAGCTCTGTGTCTCCACACCGGAGAGTGACGACGTTCACCTGCCTCTAATATCTTTTAAACTTATTACGAAAAAGACAGTATTCCTGCTAATCTGTTTTCATGGTTACTGAAGATGAATATTCCACTAATGTTCCCGTTTACATGCAGACGTTTCTATTTAGATTAACGTAAAACCACCTCTCGTCTCGTCACCAGTGAATCTCTCGGTGAAATAACTAAAGGAATAAAGGTGGCGAGATGATCGCTGGTGACCTTTTGTCCAGACGTTCATGATCCCCAGAGGATGAAACATTCTGACTTTGGTGATCCGCTGATTTTTCCTCTCGTGTCTCCAGCAAGTTAACATTTTCTGAAGCGGTTATCGAGCACCTACTTGATGGGTTGGAACCACCACTGTGTTCGTGGTTCCCAGATGATGCACCCTGTTGACTCTTGGTGATTCCCTCTCTGTTTCTCTGAGGACTGTCAGATTATTGGCTCCTTTGATCCTGTTTAGATCTAAATGTAATCCTTCCAGCGTTCATTCTGTTTCAGCAGAAAGATTAAACTTCCGTCTTTGCTTCATAACTATCAAAACACATTTGCACATAAAACATTATCATATCTCAAAAACCAATAAATGTGCACAGATCAAATACCTTAATAAATATGTTTCTTCTTTTATAAATCCTCTGGATCAATATGTTTTGTGGGTTTATTTAGTGGAATGTTTATTAAAAAAAAAATGTCCAATTTATTTACACAATTACATTTTTTTTAATCAATTACTCTGTTTTACTGACTCAACCTTTTAGCTTCCAGATTTTAGTGATAAGAAGCGTTTGAAGATTTCTGTTAAATACAATCCATGAGAGGCACCAGAGCTCTGTGTTAAACGTGTAAATAATAATCATAATAATCATAATAATAATCATAATAATAACTTTATTTATAGAGCACCTTTAATTAAAAACAGAGTTTACAAAGGGCTCCGACAGAAAGCAGCAAAAACAAGACAATAAGACGGTCGATACGATAGAAATTAAATAAGAAATTAATTAAATTAAATTTAAAAAAAAATAATAATAATTTTGTAAAATCAACAAATACAAATAAAACAGAAAAGCAACGACGTCACTTAAAAACCAGTCTGTATAAATGTGTTTAAGAAGTGATTTAAAAGAGATCACTGACTCTGAGTCTTATTATTAAGTGAAGACACAAAGATGGCGTCCAGAGAGAGACGTGTCCCTAGATCCTCCTCCTGAGGAGCAGGTGAAGCTTCGTCACTGATCACATTTAAAACCACTTCCACGTCTTCTGCTTCTGTCTTTTGTTTCAGGAATACCAGATCGACATCATCTTTGCCCAGACGTGGACGGACAGCCGCCTCCGATACAACGGCACCATGAAGAGGCTGACCCTGAACAGCAACATGGTCGGCCTCATCTGGCTGCCGGACACCATCTTCAGGAACTCCAAGAACGCCGATTCCCACTGGATCACGATGCCCAACCAGCTGCTCCGGATATGGAACGACGGGAAGATCCTGTACACGTTGAGGTGAACGCGCTTCAACACGGAGCTCATTAACAGAATCACTGATGCACGAGCGCTGCTGTCACCCGACTGTTGGTGTGTTAAGTTAGAGTTAGAATGCACAGTGTGACTGTAGCTTATGTGTTTGTGGTTCATCATATGGGGACAATAGTCTGGGTAAGTTCTTGAATAATCCTAACTAATAGCTTCATGAACTGCAGGAGGTTTAAAGGCATGAATATAGAGACGGACTGTAATTAAGTCCCGCCCACAGAACGCTCCTAAAAACTGAATCATATCATCATATCATATCATATCATATGATTTAATCTGAAAGTGATTCCTTTAGAATAATATATATATATACTGTATATATGGGCCAATGACATATAATTTAATTCTATAAAACATATCCAGTTTAAAAATAACGTCAGTACATTCAAATAATATATATTCTTTTATGTTTTGGGACCTCAAACCTCAAACCTTGAAAATTTCCGAATAAATGAACAGACTGAGAGAACTATATAATAAAAGGTATTTAAATGATAATACATTCAAAATAAAATACTATGGCATGCTTTTATTGTTGAAACACTTGAAATAAACCACATTTCTACAGTTTTAAGCTGCTGAGATCATTTAAAGACCTTTGTCCAGTAAGTTGTTCTCAGGGTGGCACAACCGTGAAATATGGGACTTTTATTTTGAAGTGCTGAGCAGTATTTTGAATCAACTATCAAAATAGTTTCTTCATAGTTTTCTGTTAATCATCTTATTGATTAAAGGACATATTTGTTTTATTAGTTTGTGCGACTCGTGTTTATTGTTTGTTTGTACAAAATGCTGAAATACTTTAATTTAACATTAAAGTACCACAAACACTGCTCCATTAAGACACACAGTACTTTGTTTAGTGAAGTCAGGCACTGACCTGGTCTGGAGGTCCTGAACATTCACTTCCAGTAATGAAGTGATTTATGGACATTATGAAGCCTTTCATCTGAAAGCTCTATCAACGTTCAATATCATTCTTATAATCATATCCTGGACCTCCGTCGTCGCTGCAGTCTGACCATCTTAGACTTGTCCTTCGGGGATCGACGAGGTTCAACAACCCGTCGGTTCCCGTCGTAGCAGCCTTCAGCAGTCGGTGCGGGAAACCATCGGTGACGCCAACGCTCCCCAGAAAGAGTAATTATCTGCCGTCATTACCGCTTGTAAGTGCAAATAGGCTGCTTGAGCTTTAAGACCAATTTACTAAGGCAGCCACCCTCTCGCCCCAAAGCTCTCTTTGTAATCAGACATTAATACAAGCTGCTCCTTCAGTAATACGCTCCTGCAGACTGCCCTCCGTCTTCACGGCACCGTCCTCGTGTTGAGAGACGTCTCCACGGCACCGTCCTCGTGTTGAGAGACGTCTCCACACTGACATGGTCTGTGTTTGAGTGACGACGTATTTCTGTAGTCCAACAAGAAAGTTGTCTGTCTGTGTCAAAGAAACGCTTATGATTCTTCATTTGTACAGAAGTCTAGTCTAAAGCTGCATTCTCTCTAGTGTCCACCAGGGGGCGACTCCTCTGGTTGTATAGAAGTCTAGTCTAAAATGACTCTACTTCTCTCTTGATATATTCCCTCAGTAAACATTGTAAACATGAGTTTATGGTCTCAATCTCTAGTTTATAGTCTTCTTCAATACAGCATGATGTTCATTTAGTACATTATGCTCCATTTAGAGTCAAACACACCATAAAGAGGGGATGCTTTAGGGGCGGGGCTACACGCTGATTGACAGGTCTCTACCAGAGACGTATACGGCGTCTCTACGTCACTCCTCCTCAGTCCAGATGTGGTCACTTCCTGTTCACTGGTTGCGCAAAAAATCAACATGGTGACGGCCGTAATCCAAGATGGCGACGACGATGTGCTTAAACGCTCGGATCTCTTCAGCTCGTGTTAAATACACAAAAACTTTGAGCAGCGATATCCACCGACGGGCATCAGAGAAAGACAATGAAATGTCATTTGGTATTAATTGTGCGTTGGCTTTGGCCGCAGTAAACAGAGATGACATTTTGTGATATCCTCTCCCACATGCATTGCATTGTCCCAACTCCACGCTTTAATGAGGTTTAAAGATCACGGCAGATGTTTTTCTTCTCCTCGTTCTCCTTCGTGTGAGCCCACTCTTGAACAGTACGGTTATAATTGAATCTACTAATTGACTTTATCTCGTCGATGACAAAACCACGTTTTGTTCTGAATACAACCAAGCGTTTAACCACCTCGACTCAGACATGCTCTCCTTCACGCTGATTGTTTTTTCTCAGTGAGAACCAGATTCTGGTTCCATTGAAGCATCAGGCTGATGTTGTTTCATCCGGTCTTAAAGAGGTCAGTGAACTCTCCAAGCTTCCCTTTGAGATCAGGAACGTATCGCTCGATAACTGGTTCATAATGGAAGGTCAATAACGCACCGGCTGCATAATTACATCCACAGGTTCGTCTTGAGGGACGGACGGCCTTCAGCTGTATTTATGACACTTCATAATTATACTCTGCTGATTTCTAAGAAGTTTGTTTATATGTCGTCGTCACTCGGTGTTACTGACCAGCTGAGAGTCGGGTTTCCTGATTCTGTGTCTTTCCTTCAGGAGACGAGCAGCAGATTTATTTTGCTCCATAGTCTCCGATGTAAACATTGGACCCATTTGTCACAAGCCATGTATCCTCCAGACTCACCATGCTGGTGTCCACATGTCTACTGGTGAACGCCTCGTCAATGACTGAACGTCTTTAACACCGATTATCCTACCGAGCGAAGAAACCTGATTGTGTGTTTTGAGGAATTTGTTGAGTACAAATGTCCTTGAGCAGAATTCAGGAAGCACTTCGTAGAGCGGAGCTGTGAACCTCTGTAGAGGTGATTAACTGTAGAGACGTCCCACAGTCTGAGTGATGATGGTCCTTCCATCTCAACACCGTACGTTGATGACTTCTGTTATTCATGCATTCATTCCCACCTTCTTGCTCCATTTAAATGAAATACAACACATTACTTAGATTTGAAGGTCTGAGCCGGAACAATGTGTTGATGTGATTCTGGGTTCACATTAAACGTTGTACGACGTTACTAAAAGATGATTCTATTGTTTTCTTTTCAGGCTGACGATAAACGCAGAATGCCAGCTTCAGCTGCACAACTTTCCGATGGACGAACACTCCTGTCCGCTCATCTTCTCCAGCTGTGAGTACCCAGAAGTACTACAACATTAGTTGGACGACCGTATTTCATCTGATTGTATTGTCATGTTATAGCTCTCTGAATATGAGCCGATGCTGGTGTCCATCACTGCTGTCACGCCTGGCTGAGCGGCCCTGGAGTGGCCTCTTACAAGCAAATGTGCTTTTAGAAGTGTTTGTTGAAAACATTGATTTTGTTTTGTAGTTGTAGCTGTAGTGGTGGAGGACAATGGACTGAAGGACAATTCAAAAACGTTCACGTTTCACACCGCAGCTCCTCAGAGCTGTGACGGCTTACCAGATTAAAATACACCAGCAGGGAAAATAAGGCCCCCCCCGCCTGAAATCTGATTGGCCCCCTTCTGGAGTCAGACGGTGATAGTATACTATTAGTATAACGGACGGATTTCTAAACGGGATGCCGAGTACAGTCACAGAGCCCTGGACCAGAAACTCAGTATAAAGGTATCATTAAAATGTCTTGTTGAAGAGTCAATCAGACAACTAAGAAGAGGTAAAAACACAAAACAAGCTCAAAGAGACACAAAACGACCACAAAGAGATGCTAAACGACCACCAAGAGATGCTAAACGACCACCAAGAGATGCAAAACAACTACAAAGAGACACAAAACGACCACAAAGAGATGCAAAAAAACTACAAAGAGATGCAAAACAACTACAAAGAGATGCAAAACGACCACAAAGAGATGCAAAAAAACTACAAAGAGATGCAAAAAAACTACAAAGAGATGCAAAACGACCACAAAGAGATGCAAAACAACTACAAAGAGACACAAAACAACTACAAAGAGATGCAAAACGACCACAAAGAGATGCTGAATGGCCACAAAATTACCACAAAAAGACACAAAAGGACGTCAAAGAGACAAACAAACTCTTTTAGATGCAAAATTACCACAAAAGACACAAATCAACCATAAAAAAACACAAAAATGGACCACAAAGAGGTGGAAGTGACTACAAATGAATGCAAAAGCACCACAAAGAGTCAGTCTGAGTGTCTTGCTCATATGTAGGAGGGATGGGGGGGGGGGGGACTTGTACATGTCTGTGTCCAGGGGGCCCGTCTTCTTATAATGTAATACTAATTATATCGTAAAATAAGCTGCTCATGACTCCAGGATTTTGAATTACAAAGAGATGACTTTTCCTCCCCGTTGTCATAAAGGAGCTCCTCATAATACTGGATCCTGATTGCTGCTCGTGTGTCACACACCTGCTCTGAAGTGTGTTCATTGGCCGTCCACCGCGAGGACGCCGTGTTGCGTTCCTCAGCCGGTCACTGCTCTCTTAGTAGCCATGGCAACATTCGATCAATCGGACTCTAGCGGCGGGGCGGCTCCAGAACTAAAGATGAGTACAGTGATCTGAAGCCTGAGTGCACTGAGGCCTTCCACTGCATTAGGACCAGCAGCATTAGAAAAGTAAAGCAGTGCTATTATGTCTGTATCGTACAGTACTGTGTGTACGCTGCATCGCTTCATAACCGCTCAGTGGGGGATGTGTGGACATCCTGCTGGGACCCATTAAACCCATTTCCTCACCTAAAGACGTCACCAGGTGTTACACTGGTTTCAGGTTTGCTCATCTCTGAAGCCCATCGTGCTTCTGGGGGATATTAAAATAATCACTGCGTGAGTAAATGCAAATATCACGCAGCTCTACCGTCTTTCTTTTACGGTCTCCCCGCTTTCATTAACTTCGTCTCCAGGCGGCTGATCTTTAGCCAACATGCTCCGATACAACAGACCGTCTGCTGCTTGTTGAAGCACGATGTGGCAGACGGACGCAGCAGCAGCAGTCTGGTGAACACAGCGGAGCATCTTCAGCTCAAAGCCAAAGAGGTTTCCTTCAGGAGGAGGTGGAGACCAAACACAGAGCTGGAACGAGAGTGAGCTTTAGATTAGCATTCTCCAGGGGGACAGAAAGTACCCAAAGCAGGTCCTGGTGTGACGTGAAGAGTGTGAGCTTAAAACTGTATCCATCTAGAACACTTTTATTCTGAAAGGTACTACGTCTTCCTGTGAGGATAAAGTGTTTTAAGTCTTATGAATATTGTTAAATAATAAATGCATCATGAATTGTGCCTTGAGCCCATTAGTTCATAAAGTTTACTATTTCCAACAGAAAGCTTTTATTTTGTTAGTATTTCTGGATATGTAATGGAACCATTAGAGAGAACTGTGGCAAATCAAGCACGTTTGAACAATTAGTAGTTTGGGCAACATCTTCCCTCACAGTTGATGTTAATTGGAAACCTATTACATCACACTGCTATCAGGCGAGATGATAATTCTGTTAGCTTTTCCTTCTCAAAACGATTATCCGTCCGTTAAAGACGGGAGAGATCCGGCCTAGTGCGACGCCGCGGACGGAGACGGAATCATTACCCCATCGTTAACCTCGCGTGATGGATCGTTAAAGCGCTCCCGGGCTCCGTGCGCCTCATGTGAAGGTCAGGCCCAAACATCAAGATGGATTCCGTACATTATCGAAGCAAAAGATTTCATTTAATCTGCTTTTCTTTCTGCCTCTGTCGTCGTCCCAGACGGTCTTTTTCATAAGCCAGCCTCCTGCAGGAGACAAATGTGGCTCTGGGTGGCCCGAGGTCCGTCCACACAGGACATCCATCATCAGGATGTGAGCCATGTGAGCGCCATGGGTCACACTCACACACTCTCTCACACACACACACACACACACACATGTGCTCTGTGTAATTGCAGATGGATACCCACGAGATGAGATGATTTACAAGTGGAGGAAGAACTCTGTGGAGGCGACGGACCAGAAGTCCTGGCGTCTGTACCAGTTTGATTTCATGGGCCTGAGAAACACCACGGACATAATAAAGACGACAGCAGGTCGGTTTCATTCAAAGAGGTTGCAGAAGTCATCGACTGCACTCGTTTATCGAGTTTGTTTTCTACATGTTTTAAATTAAAGTGTAACTTTAGTCTGAAGTTTTTACATATGGTGAGAAAAGTATTAATGCAAAGTATTAACATTACGTTTTCTGTAACCGGTGTAGCATCACGATCTCAACCAAGCTGCAATCTCCAATGATTGGAAATAAAACTGCAGTTCCTCAAATGTCCACTTGAGGCTCCGGCAGCGAGTCAATCCCCATAGACCTCAATGCTAAAGAGAACAACATTACAGCAGAAATAAACATGTTTACGGCCTTGGTCTCAAAAGCTGACATCCCCGTTTATGACATCTGTACGGAGGTGAACGTTTATATAACTGTTACCTTTCAATTTGCTAATTGCTAATTCCGTTAGCTTATGCTAATCCCTAGGACTATTGTTCTGATTCTGGCAAAGTTAACGTTCTGTAAAGTGTCTGTTATGGTGAACAAATACAGTATAAACTCTTATAAAGATTTGTTATTTTGAGTTTATATGTGTATGCTAGTGATTAGCATTAGTGCTGTTGATTAGCATCAGCTATTCAAAGTCTAATTTAAGCTAACTAATTCGTCTCTCTCCAGCGCAGATGTTATTGTACTTCTGTTCTCATAATACATGCAGGACCTTCAAAGATGTTGACCGTGACCCAAAGTAGTTATTTAGCTTGTTTTTGTTTTTGAATCAGTATAATTTCTGTATTAATAACTTGGAGGTTGTTTTTTCCACACGCAGGTGACTACGTGTTGATGACAGTGTACTTTGACCTGAGCAGAAGGATGGGCTACTTCACCATCCAGACCTACATCCCCTGCATCCTCACCGTGGTCCTCTCCTGGGTGTCCTTCTGGATCAAAAAGGACGCCACGCCGGCCCGAACGGCTTTAGGTACTCCTGTCTCCCTGCACTTCCTGTCCACACCAGGACTCACTGCAGGTTTATGTCTGCAACACTTCAGCTGCTAGAGATAAGAGGAACTCGTGATGCAGACACCATGTCAAGGTCTTTTCTTTGGAGGCACATTTTAATCATGTTTTTCTTTGAATATGCTCCGCTTTACTGTTTATCTATACTGCATAGATACGTGTTATCTTGAGTCACTCCATCTGCTTCTCCTGTTTTGTTATGCTTCTTCTCTTTTGTGCATGCTCTCTGCTTGTTGTTGTGCAGTCCTGTGGAACGCTTTGGTGAAGGTAATTGACTTCATCCATTTTATTTGATTTCTTTTCTCCGTTAACATTTTATCAATGTTTTTCATGTTTGAGTGCGGTGGTGTTCGCCAAGGCCTTTAATTAAAGAATTACGTACAGCTATTTCAAACTTCTAGATAGACTTTACAGAAATGTAAGTCTCAGTTATACTTTTCCAAAAGGACGTTGGAATCGTGACGAGGAAACATTTGTGCAAGTTTCTCCTCGCGGCAAACCGACATTCTCAAAGCTCCTCAAAGTTCTCCATGATCTCTGCTCTTCAACGTCCGCGTAGTTATAAAATGTGGAGTGTGCACGGACATAAATCATGCTGTAGTGTGCCTCCATTACACGGAACAAGGGCAACCTACTGAGCTGTCGTTGCAAATGTTCTTGTGATCCAGCGTCATCCAAACATTGGACCAGCCTCTCGTCACAGTGTTCGTATCATTCAAACTGTATCAGTGACAACTGATGAACGGGACAAAGGCAGGAAATGAATGAGTGCTATCAATCTGCCGTCTCCGCTGTAAAGCGTCTGGATTAACTGCATTCAAATCGGGAGAAGAATGAAGACGGTGAATGGATCTTAGATTGTAGAGGAGAGAGAGGAGTCAAGCCAGTGAGGGAGGAGAGATGAAGCCCTTTAGGAGAGGAAGAGGATGGAGGGAAACCAACTCAGGTTCAGCTCAGATTTGAGCCTGATTAACAGATAGTTGGCATGCTAATTTAGCTCAGGTTGGAGCTTCGATAACAATTAATTTACTTCAAGGTTGAACCTTAATTAAAGATAGTTAGCAGTCTAATTTAGCTCAGGGTTAAACCTTAGTAACAGATAGTTAGCATGCTAATTTAGCTCAGGTTTGAGCCTTAATCACAGATAGTTAGCATGCTAACTTAGCTCAGGTTGGAGCTTCGATAACAGCTAATTTACTTCAAGGTTGAACATTAACAAGAGATAGTTAGCATGCTAACTTAGCTCAGGAGTAAAACACATTGCTTTAGATAAGCGGTCTCATACGTTGGGCCCTTGAACCACTTGTGTTTGACACGTCTTACACAGAAGCTCACATTAATCTCCACTGTAAGCTGCCTGTCAGTAAATATGAACGTCTCTCTTCAAACATGCTTTTCATTCTTTTGTTCAAAAGTCTCAAACGTGTGCCACAGGGCATCGGCAGAAGGCAGGTGAGTGTAATCGCTGTGGTGATGGTGAGGTTCACGGTGAGGTTCAAGGGAAAGTGTGAGGTGCCTGAAATAGACGGGCCAGCTTGTTACCATGGGAACCTCAGTGAAACGGATGTTTTTTTTCTTCTTTTTCTTCCAGGCGTCTCTGTAACGCTCCTGGAGGAGAATGAAGTCAGGTTCATCTCACATCTAAAACATCTGGTAGTCACAGTGACATGTTATTGTTAAAGATGAGGTCACTTTTTATTAACCTTAAACCTAAAGCTCTACTAATCGATACGTTTATATCAAGAATGGATTCAAATGACGTCATGTTGAATGAGTTATTACACGTCTCTACGGTTCCTCTACGGTTCCTCTACATTGGTTTAGCATCTTTCAGCTCATTGTTTTGGTTTTATGGTTCACAATGTTTCTGTTTTGTTGTTTCCCCGACTAAGAATTTACAATCATTACACGCTTTTTTTGTTCTCTTTCTTCTCCTTCTTCCTCTTCTTCTTCTTGACAACTTATAAAATTACTCATATGTCGCGAGGGTTGAAAAGCGAAGGATACACCTTGTGCTCCCCGATCGGTGCCTCGGGTGATTTCTCCCTCGTTGTCGTCTGCAGGTATAACCACGGTGCTGACTATGACCACCCTCAGCAGCGTGGCCAGGACGTCTCTCCCCAGAGTGTCTTACATCACCGCCATGGACCTCTTCGTCACCGTCTGCTTCCTGTTTGTGTTCGCTGCTCTGATGGAGTATGCCACTTTAAACTACTACTCGTACAGCACCCGGAGACCCAGCTGCATGGAACCCAAACGATCGGTGAGGTGGCCTTCAATCGGGAGGATGTAGAGAGACATATTGATATTCCTGCTGAAAGATTCTTCTTCTTCCTCTTCCTCTTCCCCTCCTCCTCCTCCTCATTCCTCTTCCTTCTTGTTCTTGTTCTTCCTCCACCTTCCTCCTCTTACTTCTTCCTCATTCTTGTTCTTCTTCCTCCTTCTTCCTTCTTCTTACTCCTCCTCCTCTTCTTCCTTCTTCTTCTTCTTCCTTCTTCTTCCTCCTTCTCCTCCTACTTCTTCTTCATTCTTGTTCTTCTTCCTCCTCCTCCTCTTCCTCCTTCTTGTTCTTCTTCCTCCTCCTCCTCCTCCTCCTCCTCCTCCTCCTCTCAGAACTACTCTGTCCTAGATGTGAGACCTGCTCCTCACACCGTCATCGCTCTGAATAACTCCACGTACTGGCAGGACTTTGAGGACGCTTGTGTCTTCGAATGTCTGGACGGGAAAGACTGCCAGAGCTTCTTCTGCTGCTTCGAGGAGTGTAAAGGAGGCGGCTGGAGGAAAGGACGCGTCCACGTGGACTTGCTGGACCTGGACGCGTACTCACGCGTCTTCTTCCCCACCTCCTTCCTGCTGTTCAACATCGTGTACTGGGTGGGGTACCTCTACCTTTAGCCCGCCGCGGGAGGACAGGGAGGAATGAGTAATAATGAAGAAAGAAGGTAACACCAAATAAAACTCTTTCCTGTGCTACCTGAAGCCGTCACCATTGAGAGGTTTCATGACACCGATTCCCTTCAGGACGGGACGGACGACGTCGTGACAAAGATGTCCGCCGATGTTTGTACCGTTTCTTATCCAGCCATCAGTCAAATCCATGCGATGAAAAAAAATCCAAGGACGTTGAGACCATTCCTAGTGCCTTCCTCTGGAGGGGTAGATGCTCTCTGCGACACAATAATCAGGGAATAATGATTTATTTATGGCTTTGACTGATTATGGCTGTTCTCATTCAGAGCTTTGAGGTTTATAAAACAGATTTGTTGCCACAACGAATATTCTTTTTCTATTATCTCTTCGTACTGACTCTGAGCCGTTAAGCACGACTCATTCCATCGGTATCTCTGTACGGTGTGGTAAATAAATCGGCTCCCGGGGAAAAAATAAACCTGACGGCAGATAGAATCATGATGTGTGCTTCGTTGGCATAATTTTCTTTATGTATGCGTGTGTGAGTACAGACACAGGTTGTAAAAGTCAATCCAGCACCGATAGTCTCTACGACGCTTTAAAGGAATAGCTGTGGGATATTTTAAGAAATACGATTATTGGCTTTTCTCTCCAAGAAAGACATTGACACCACTCTCAAACCTTTACACTAAATATGTGAAGTGGACGACGTCACCGTGACGTCCCAGTTTGAAGTGACATTGTTTTTATCCTGAAGCCATCATATTTGGATGAGGGATGAGGGATGAGCTATCGTTAGCGTAACAGAAGCTTAGTTACACGCTTACGCTTACGCTTGTGCTAGCTAGCTTAGTTAGCTTAGTTAGCAAGGTGCATCCGTGATTCACGTTAACTGTGATATTTATTTGGATGCTAATTTTGGCTAGCAGTGAACAGGAAGTGACCATATCTGGACTGAGAAGGAGTGACTAGAGACGCCATATACGTCTCTGGTAGAGACCTGTCAATCAGCGTGTAGCCCCGCCCCTAAAGCATCCCCTGCTTTATGGTCTGTTTGACCATAATGTACTAAATGAACATCATGCTGTATTGAAGAAGACTGTAAACTAGAGATTGAGACCATAAACTCATGTTTACAATGTTTACTGAGGGAATAAATCAAGAGAGAAGTAGAGTCATTTTAGACTAGACTTTTATACAACCAGAGGAGTCGCCCCCTGGTGGACACTAGAGAGAATGCAGCTTTAACACATGAAGAACTGACTTCTCTTTTCAAAACCGGAGGTTGTCTCCTGGATTTAAAGGGTTGAGGTGGTGACATTTTTACCTTCTGGAGAGAGCGAGGTTAGCTGTTTTCTTGCTAAACTAAGCTAACCACTAGATCGTCCCTTTAAAACAGCAACCGTTAGCTTAGCTAGCTTAAAGACGAGCTAACAACAAGCCTGAACCTTTCGTAAGGTTACAAAATACAGGTTAAACATACAACAATATAATGTGTCTTCTGAGATACACTTAATTTATTTTACCTTTGGACAGAGCAAACAAATGATGCTAAGCTAACAGGCTACTATCTTCATATTTAGCGTACAAACATGAGATTAGTATCAATCTTCTCAGTGTATTTCCCAAAATGTCTCACTATTGCTTTTCCTGTTTTTCCACAATATAATGTGGAGTTTTTTTTGGAGGTTGTAAAAATAGCAGCTCTTGGTTTAAATAATAATAGAGATGGCGGACAGAACAGAAGCAGCTTCTCATATCTGCAGCTGCGTTGTCACAGATCGGAGGTTGAAACACCTCAGAGGGAACGAAGGCAGTGACCCGCATAATCCAAGTGTTATTGTTTCTAGATATTACACTTCTTCTCACAGCAGCCACGTTCTCTTCACACACACTAGAAGAAGTGAACAGACGAATAGTTAAACTGACGACCTTTCAGTTCTGCTGGATGCCCACATTAAATATGACGGGTGTCATTTGTTGCTGTAGACACAAATATGGTAATGCCACTCGTCAGGATCACTCATCTCTGTTTCACTCTCGTTTGCATGCAATAGACATTCAAATCCTGAAGACTGTTTGTATTATAATTTCATTTCTGTGTGTCTTTAAATTTGGCATTAGCAACCGTTGAACTGCCTTAGTGTAGCCCCGCCCACAAATACATATGTACCTCTGATAATAACCTCCGCCTGAGGAAGACGAAGGCTACTTCTTTGGCCTTTTGGCAGTTTGCTTATGTGGAACTTTTTATATCCCTTTTTTGAGCTTTTTTTAAATTATTATAGTTGCTATATATATGTGCCAAATATTTCCAGTATGTGCCCAGTCGTTTATGTTTAAACAACCCTATAATGGTTCCACTAATATGTATGTGCACACACAGCATATAAGCATAGGTGGGGGAACCTAAAAAGAATGCTTCACCCACATAATGACCATCTGTATCTCAGTAACTCTCCAAATTAAGAAAAGTCATTTCACAACAGCAAAAGTATCAGAAAACGTCCGTTAATGCTCACAGAATAACCAGTGGTGATAGATATCCTCAACGTCTTATCAACACTAGAACTCTTATTGATTCTGCTCAGTGGATCGGTTCCTTATCGATACTTCTATCGGTTCTTTTTGATTGTATTATTGTGAGAAAAGAAGACACTTTGTTAAGAAAAGAATCCACATTTCTTTATTATTCTTTTATGTAAGCAAATGGTGTTTCCTGAGCAGCAATAAGTTCTAAAATCTATTTACGAGTCCTGCACAAGAGATTATTTATTATTTATTATTATTTATAATTATTATTATTTATTATTATTTATTATTACTAGTTATTATTATTTATTATTATTTATCATTTGTTATTATTTATCATTATTATTTATTATGTATTGTTATGATTTATTATTATTATTTATCATTTGTTATTATTTATCATTATTCATTATTATTTATCATTATTTGTTATTATTTATTATTATCTATCATTATTAACAGGAGGAGAAGAATAAAGTCCTCCAGCGATGGTGTGATGGACCGACTGTGCCTGCAGACGAACCAGACGCTGAATCATAGTTCATGTGTTCATCGCCTCAAACATCGACAGCAGTTCTTTCTCACCTTTCTTTAAAGTCATTTTTTGTACTTCTAAAGTACTTTTTTGAAATCCTGTTCATGCTGAGTGTTCATTGGTTCGTTGCTCTGTGGAGCCCTGATGTCACAGCGTTCTGACCCCCTGCTGCTGACAGATGAAGGACGATGCAGTGAAGTTATCCTGAGTGGTGCTAAATTTAACAATAACTCAGCATGTAAGGATGAAACCTGATCAAACACACACTCTAGTGTTTCATTAGAGAGGTGTGACGGTACAAACTCACAACAGAACCCTGACTGTTAAAATCACACCGACTGTCAGCTCAGCTCACCGGTTCATCAGGCAATAGTGTCTACAACACACAGCGGCCATTTAACTTTAATTTTCTTCAGTTAGACTCAAATGTAAAAGGTCAAGAGTTATTGTGAAAAACGTTCATCATTCTCACATTATCTGTAGGATCTTATCGACATGATGGCAGTTAATTAAGGGATGTACCAGAAAGAAAGGGGTTGGCTGTATTTACGCTTCTGCAAACTACGGAAAGGTTTAAAGGTTTAATGTTGAGATGCTGGAAAGATCAAAACACACAAGTCAACGTTCACTTTACACAGGCTGTTAAAATACAGCGTTTGTAGCTAAACCTGTGAACATGAATGGGCTGTTATTTATAGATATCCCAGATAATCCGTGTCATCATGAACCAGGAAGTGTAAACTAAGTATTTCACTATCTTTATTAAACATAACTAAGTATTTCATCATCTTTATTAAACATAACTAATTTAACTAACTTCTGTAGAAACATTCACAAAACGAGGAGTAACTTTTTTGTAAGTTGTCATAGGAACAGTTTTATGAGTAAACGTTGCTTTACATTAATAACTTTAAGTTAGTAACTTTACATTAATAACTTTACATTAATAACTTTAAGTTAATAACTTTAAGTTAGTAACTTTAAATTAATAACTTTACATTAATAACTTTAAGTTAATAACTTTAAGTTAGTAACTTTACATTAGTAACTTTACATTAACAACTTTACGTTAGTAACTTTACATTAATAACTTTACATTAATAACTTTACATTAATAACTTTAAGTTAGTAACTTTACATTAATAACTTTACATTAGTAACTTTACATTAATAACTTTACATTAATAACTTTACATTCATAACTTAACATTCATAACTTTACATTAATAACTAAGTTAGTAACTTTACATTAATAACTTTACATTCAAAACTTTAAGTTAGTAACTTTACATTAATAACTTTACATTAATAACTTTAAGTTAATAACTTTAAGTTAGTAACTTTAAATTAATAACTTTACATTAATAACTTTAAGTTAATAACTTTAAGTTAGTAACTTTACATTAATAACTTTACATTAGTAACTTTACATTAATAACTTTACATTAATAACTTTACATTCATAACTTAACATTCATAACTTTACATTAATAACTAAGTTAGTAACTTTACATTAATAACTTTACATTCAAAACTTTAAGTTAGTAACTTTACATTCATAACTTTACATTCATAACTTTACATGAATAACTTTACGTTAATAATTTTACATTAATAACTTTACATTAATAACTTTACATTAATAAATTTACATTTGTAACTTTACATTCATAACTTTATATTAACTTTACGTTAATAACTTTACATTACTAACTTTACATTAATACATTAATAACTTTATGTTAATAACTTTACATTGATAACTTTACATTAACCAGTCTAACGGTGGTTGTTTATCTACGGTAGTTATGTTACATTGTTCGCTTCTTATTTGAACACGAGTCATGAATTATTTTTCTGAAGTTAACGAGTTGTTTTGTTGCACGTAGCATCGTTTCTACGAGATTGAAAGGAAACATTAAACATAAACATATTCATGGTTTGCAGAAACATACAATGCCAAATGTTTTTTTTCAGCAACTGGGTTGTGATTTACATAGGACAATAATAATAATATGTTTGTTAAGGTAATATGGTCTAATATGGTTAAATATAAAGTGTAGGTTGGAGTTGGTGTGCAGGTGTTACTTTTTGATTTACAGGGTTTACATAGAATATTCATGAGTCCCCATGATGCTTTATTTACTGGAGCAAAATGACAGATTGGACGAAATTAATTCAACAGATTTTCTATTTGAAGTGTAAAAAGCTTCCGTCTCCGTCACGTGGCTCCAGACCGAAGCAGTGAACCGGCTCTGGGCACCAAGTCGTCATGTGCCGAGGACCGGCAGGACTTTTTATGCCTATTTATGCATATGGAAGGGGGGGGGGGGGGGGGGGGGGGCACAGACATGTGGACCTGAACCTGATCCGTCTGTCTCTGATGTGTGAATCCCTTGTGAAGTGACAGAATGTCAGACGTTGGTGGTGGTTGTTTTTGGTGACTTGAAGAACAAACATTGCATCGATTCAAAGTCCACATTCATGAGTGTTATTGTGATGAAACAAGCCAAAGATATTCCTGTTTCACTTTATTCTCTCATGTTGTGTTTATGGTCACAGCTTCAGTTTCTATGTGTTCTCTGCCGTACTGTGAAGTGTCTTTGGATTGTTGCCTGAACAGAAAGTATTAGTCGAGAAGATGTTTTTTTGTTATTAGCCACTTTATCCGCTGTTGTATTATTTGTCTCACTAACAGACGCTGAAGAGGACTTTGACGATTGTCTCGTTCTGTAGTTAAACGAGCTGTATTTCAACAGTGGTGGATCATCTTTGTGTTGACATGTATCATCTCTGTAAACTCAATACTTCTTCTGCTTTGTGTTGTCATACATGCTTCAGTGACATAGACATGAGGTGGATCAGTCAGCGTCCTGTTCGTGGGGCTGCTTTCATCTCTTCTGGCTGCAGCATCTACAACCTGCTGATGATGCCATTTTCATACCTATGTTTCTTTTTGGAATAAAGTTTTCTTTATGTAAAACATTGCAGTCAATTTAACACTTTAAATGTCTTTTTATTTATTTTTTTATTTACACATCTATGAATTTTAATTCCATTTCTATTTGAAATTTTGTAATTTTTAGGCTGCCTTCAAACATCTGGCCGGGGACAGCAGATGAAAACTAGCCTCTCTGGCTCACTTACAGTTTCACCGTTGATTGGTGTGTATTGTCCCTGCAAAATAAATAAACAAATAAAATAAATTATGGCACATTTTAAACCGTTAACGAACCGCAACAAAAAGACAAAATGGCCGCCATTTTCCAAAGTTGAGCAAACATATTTTAAAGCAGATATTTGTTGCAGACCAGTGAGAGAAACAAATTCAATTAACGATCAAAACAAACGGTTTTTAGATTCAATTGCTAAAAATCCAGTAATGCATGTTGTCTCACTCTGTATCAGAACACCTTTTAACACCTGTTGTGTTGTGACAATGAGAACACAGCTGAGAGCATCACACCTCCAGATGTGACTCTGGAGGGAAACAGTTTGCTCATGTTCATTGTTTTTGGATGGAGGCCACCGGTAGACTGCTCCACGTCAGACAGCTTGGTGAGTCTCATTATGGTTTTTGGAAAGATTTTATGAATTATGTGTTTTATGACGCCTAAGAGCCCATGTGTCAAATATTTGGACCAGAGGTTCTCAAAGTTCTTGGGATTTGTCAAGGACCCCTGAATGATTGTAACACTAATCAAACATGTAATTACTACTATTTGTTCTCTTCTGCCATTGAAACTATTCATACTCTAAAGCCAATTGTGTGTTGTATCTGTTTTTGTCTCCTCTTGCCACATGTTCCACTACCTTCATCAGTCACTAACATACTGTGTGTCTGTAGTTGGGGGGGTTGAGTAAAGGAGAGCTGGAGCAGGACTTCCCTCTAAGGCATCATCAGCAGATAACAGACCTTCAGGTAGAGGAGACACATGGGTCCACGCCAGGAAGCAGACCGTGCAAAACAAGCAGAGGTGTGACGATCAGGAGCAGGAAGAGCTTCACTAAATGATGGATTCTAAGTCCACCCATTGATTCCTTAAGAGTCTCTCTGTGGAGCAGAAGAGCAGCGATGCAGCCGTGTGATAAAGCTGCAGAATAAACCCCAAAACAGAAGTGAGTTGTCTTCTTAACCGCCTGCTCGCCACTACCAAATTGTCAGTTGCCTCGGTAACCGTATTCTTTTTTTTTTACATTAGGAAGTGTGACTAAAGATCTGAATCTGGGGGGGGGGGGGGGGGGTCTGACCCCGGCCTTGACAACATGTTGCCTTTTGTACTTTTTAAAGCGATTCTTCCTCCCGTTGTTCACTCATTCTGCTTCACTCCGCCAGTAACGCCTGAGAACGATACGAGACGACTGAACGTTTTCCAGCACAAAACGAAAGCAGGCGTCGACTTTGACAATCGCTTTGATTCAAACTTACATTGTGATTCAAAGTAACTATGAAGTCTGGTGTTATTTGAATGGCCGTTAATTGTGTAATTGTAAAGCTTCTTCTCTCAGCTCTTAGTCGTGCACCTTCTGAATTTCTGTAACTTGGTGCGTGCGATTACAAATAGTTCATTGATAAAGAGTTATGTTAGCATTTCAGCATCTTGGTGCATTATCAATGTTCTGTACAAATTGTGAGTTCTGAAAGTAAGTTCATTTCTGCCTGGCTTTAACGGTAGATTGGATCGGTTCGGATCAGTGATGAGGCCGGACAGTCCGACCTCCTGTCCCACTGAGACGTCAGATCATCAGGAGACGTATCTGCTCGCTCAGCAGTATCTTTTCACGCTCACTGAAAGTCCTCTAACACGAGGACTTTGGTTTTAGAGAATTAGTATAAAGACCCTTATTCTCTTGCTTGTCGAGAGTTACATGAGAAGAGCTTTACCTAAGAGAGAGGTACCGGTCTTCTCATCTAACCCTCGGCAAGAAAACGAAGAAGCATATTTCACAAATTGTGAACTGTTGCTTTAAAATCTTCTTTTACATTTGATAAAAAAGTCACCTCAGCATATCAATAGTTACCCATCCAGTATCGATCATCGTTTCTGCTTATCAGGCTGTTCTAGATGTCACTTTCACAAGCAACGTTTTTCCAACTCTTACTGATAAAGATCCGAAGGCCGGGCGAGATGTATGATCTCTCCAGGGTTTTCTGGGTTTACCCTCTTACTAGATAGACTTGCCCAGTAAACCTTTAAGGGAAGCGTCCAGGAAGATCCTGATCAGACGCTTGTATCCGCAATCTCATTCTTTCGTTCACTACCCAAAGCTCATGACCGTAGGTGAGGGTCTGAATGTAGATGGACTGCTGAATCAAGAGCTTTGTTTTCACACTGCTGACTTCGCACCGAACCGCCTGTCCATCCATGTTTTACACTCACTCGTGAAAAAGACCTTGAGATGCTTGAACTCCCTCGCTTGGGGCAGTGATGGCCATGGCCTCAGACTTGGTTGTACTGAATGTCACCTTTGAGGATGTTAACCCTAACTCGTGCCAAAGGTCAAGGTCTGATGGAGCCAATAGGACTACATCATCTGCAAAGAGCAGAGATGCAATTCCTTCCCTGCAGGTCCTTCGTCCCTAGTCTGCGATGCCAGGGGACGGCCCGCCAAGGTCCCCGCCTTTGCCTTTTGCCCGGCTCCCAATGCACCCAAACCCCAATGCCTATCCCTGAGAGTGGTGGGTCCACAGGGCGGCGCTCACCAGCGAACTACCCTCCCAGGTGTGGCCCAAGAAGGAGGATTTTTTGATGCAAATTGGCTTTGCTTTGGCCTATCAAAGGAGCTCCTCTCACTGGTGTTTGTAATGGTGTCTCACTTTTAGACATATCTCCATCAGAGTGTTTGAATAACCAAAAGAAACAAAGTTCGGCCAAAGGAGTCTAAAGTTAAACCCTGCATGGATCATAACTTCAACATTCACACTCATTCTCCATTTCATCCCGCACACAATGCCTAGATAAGAAATCCAATTAAGTTGATGCTACGCAGTCTTATTTCCCATTTTGCAATCATCTCATACATGTCTATAAACAATGAGCCATTGAAAGCGTAATACATTTGGTGTCATAGATATGCAAATGCCCTATTATTAGGAGGATAGAACGGTAACAAGGCGAGTGGGTTTTGATCGGCTGCGATGACAACCGCGGTTGAACCAGGAAGAGACTCTGCAGCTTTGACTCTGAATAGGCCTTTGATGATCCTGTTTGGATGGTTTGTGCTGCGTCAGATAATGATCGCAAGTAACGTGAACATAGTGGAGCTCTGCTCAGTCTGAATCCGGAGCGTGAAGCCGTTGTGCTTCAGAGGTCACACAGTTTGTAGGTTCGGGCTCCACCAGGTGATCTGTGTGATTTAAACTCTCCAATCAGAGAAACCAGCTTTAACTGCTTTAACAGTCACAGAGAAGTCATGCCCGCCGTGGCTCCACCCTCCATGGCAGCCGGCTTCACACCGTGCCGGATCACTGCACCCAGCGGTCTGCCAGAAATCCTCTGTACCTGCTCCTCCAAGCAACGTTTAAACACGTATGTGTCTCATCACATTACATATGCAATATGTAATAACAGATTCACCACTGGTGGGAATTCTGGAACTTCTGCTGTAGATCCCAACACGCTGAGCAACGGGTCAGAACCACTGAAATCAAAGGTTCTCTACATGCAATGTGTTCCACTGAAGACCTGCCCGGATTATAACTAATACACTGAGCCTTCATCATGAATCTCTGTGCAGCTTGTTCAGCACAACACGATGCATCTGTGAACACACTGCTTTCTAAGTATAGCTGAGAGTTCACTGTTATCCATACGCTGCACAATACAAAGTTCTCTTCACAAACGTGTGCAGCTGCCTGAAGATTCTAACTGGATTTCACTTAATGACCAAACAACTTCTCCTTTCATTGGTTCAGCATATTAGTTTGTTTAGTCATTAAACTATTCAGGAAAGAAACTGAGAACATAAACCCATATATATATATATATATATATATATATATATATATATATATATATATATATATATATATATATATATATATATATGATATACACATAATGTAAACAGGCAAAGCTACGGGGCCATGTTCTGTAATCTAAATATGTTCTAATATATTTAAAGCACATACAGTTAATGCCCACTGCTGCTATAACTGCCAGCTTAACACCAGGAAATGTATTTAAACTTCATTTTAGAACAATTAGTGACCAAAAGTGAAGCAGAATGTACTTATAATGAAACCTCTTTAACGATCACCGTTTACTGAGCTTCACCATCGTGTGACATACAAACAGACAGAAAACATTACCGGACAATCGATCATGAACAAACTGCGATATTGTACAATAAAGGGTTAAACTATGTAAACCCTGTTTCTTTTCTGAATACTCAGATTGTCGGTATTTTCATTACTTTACTACTTGCTTTACATGATCTTCATCTTCTTTATATTGCTTCTATCAAAGAAACTTTATCTCTCGTACTTTGTTCTTCTTCTTCTGATTCTGTTAAACGTTGTGTGTTTCACAGCCTTCTAATCATCTGTAAATGTTAATCCAACAATAACATTTCACACGAAAGCCTTCCTGCATGTGATGTGTATGAAAGCACTGTGTGATGTTTTCCTCTCGGACTAATTAAGAAAGAAAGAGCTTCTCTGAGGTCAGTCAGAGCAGGAAGTGTTTATCCCGTCTGTATCACATCGTCTTGTCTTGTAACGGGAGAATCCGGCTTTTTAAAAATAGCCTTTAAAGTGAATCCTCTTAAGCTCCCTCACTCCGGCTCTTCATTACAGAGGGCAGAACACATTTAATCCCTGCTTGATGAATAAGAGCATTAGCCGTGGAGAGAGGAGAATGAATTCTGTAATTAATTAGTTCATGTGGTCACAGGAACCCAAACGCAGAGAAACACGCTATCGATCGGCCTGTTTACCTGCACGACAAGCGAGCAGTCGCTTCATCATCGTGAGTGTTTTCAATCAATGCTAACGTCGAAAATATTGTGCATTACAAGAGGCAAGTGATATGTATGAGG
The DNA here is from genome assembly GCF_023349555.1 of Cebidichthys violaceus. NCBI lineage: Eukaryota > Metazoa > Chordata > Actinopteri > Perciformes > Stichaeidae > Cebidichthys > Cebidichthys violaceus. The sequence goes on along the minus strand of NW_027176539.1, from coordinate 2,091,746 downwards.
ATTTATCATGATGCGTGTGTTGTAGTGTGGATGCATCAGATTGTGAGGAAGTAACGTTCAGGCATCACGTTAACATAAGAGAGCGTACATTGATTGATATCCAATCCAAAGGCAACAAGTAACTTACCATATGAAACACACATATGAGTAATAATAGAGTATAAAGTATATTATAATATAATCATAGTTGTTGCTGTTTTAATCATCCATATTTTTATTTTAACAATGGATCCCATGCTGTGAGAGGTTATTAAGAAGTCTAGACTCTGCGGTTCCCCATAGTTTCACAGTGTGTCGAGTGTTTTAGCATCTTTTAAGTTCATAGTTTTGTTTTTTTCCGGCTCTCAGATTTACAGCACTTAGCAGCAGGTAGACATTATGTGCAAAATAAAGCTCAGCTGTACACAATATGCTCAAGACATACACATTCAGATCCTAGCTGGTGAAGAAGTGGATCGTTTAGCAGCTAAAGAGACAGATGTTCCCCTCAGGAGGAGGTGGAGACCAAAGACAGAGCTAAAAGAGAGAGAACTGTTTGGAGCGCTTTGGTAGCCGAGAGGTTACAGCGCATATATACGTATATAGTTTTATATTATATTTCTACTATCTGTGCTCAGTGCGTGACTTTATTTAAACGTTCCACTGCTGTGCAACATGAATACAATGTTCCACATGTTTCATCAAAACGTGTGTCTTCTGTCTTCATACAGTCAGAGCATGTGAACGCAGCTCCCACTGTTCATCAACATAATGCACCGTAACTCAGAGGTGACGACGGTTACGGTTATGTCCGGTAGTCTCCGGTGAGAGATGGCCGGTGCGCGTTGTGACTCCGTCTCTCTGTAGTCCTCTCCTCTTCGTACGACTCGTGTGTTCTTCTGGTGACGGTGCGTCTGGAGGGAGGCTCCTACGTGACGTCATTCATGATCCTGAGAACGTTCCTCAGACCGACGTCTTCTCAACACTAGTCGTCCTGCAGTTTGTATTTTTAATACCAGTATGTTTAAATCCTCCACACCAGCTCTTTAGGCTTGGGTTCCTGAGTCTGCAGCCCACCAGTCCTGGAGCTGGCTCCAGCCCCAAACCAGATCCTGGGAATCCGCATGGTCCTGAGAGGTCCTCGAAGCTTCCGCCAGACACCCAGGCTTCATGAAAAGAACCCCAGTGTTTCTTTGGGCTGTTTTCCACGTTCTAGAGCCCGTCCTGTCAGCTCCTGTCAGCTCCTGTCAGCTCCTGTCAGCTCCTCAGGCTCCTGGAGTCCAGCCAACTTGCTTCCAGTCTGCTCTTCAGCCGGCTGGCATCCAGCACACAAACCTCCCTCAGCCCTCAGACCAGCTCCAAGTTGGACACCCAGCTGGACCCCAAGCCAGTTCCTCAGTCGGGGGTCCCAGCTGAAGTCATCTAGTTCCTGAGTCAGCGGTTCGGCCGTCATCAGATCCTTGTTTTGTTTTTTGACTTTTTAATGACAATGTTTTAAATGCTGTGGTATTAATATGCTAAACACTATTTATGACTTTTTATGACTTAATATACTATGACTTTTTTATCACATTAACGCATCTCTAATCAACATTTTGTGGTGGCATCCCAGGTTCAGACTACTGAATCATTGTTCAGATTAGATGAAGACCCGGGTCATTGTTGTTGATTTGAGTCTTCGTTGATATTAATGATATATAATATTCGGTGGATGTCTTCTGGGTCAGTGACCACAATAAACACGCTCCTCACTCTCACTGATTATGGACAGAGCAGATACGTGGCTCACAGGACTGCTGGATTAGCTCCAGACCAAACAGAATGTCAGCAGTTCTGCAGAAGAGCAACGCAAACGAGACAAAACGCTGCAGGAGCCAACTCCTCCTCCTAAACAACTCCTGTTTATTCAGGCTAAGAGACGGACAACAAGCCTCTGCAATGACGAGGCATATTTAGAATATCAAATGTGTCCTTTAACTAAAATAACTGTTCTCGTTCTGTCAGAGAGCTGAGGGATGACTCCAGTAGTCCAACACTAAGTTATCATTTACCTGGTTCACAACCAGCCGATGGGATTCTTCATTTTGGATTCTAAATTATTACAGAAAATTATATATGTGTCAAACAAACGTTTCAAGAAACATATGTACTTCAACAGGAAGTGTAACAATGCTGACTCATGTTTGGATTTCAGGGCTCATTCCTGCAGCAGTCTGTTGAGAGGAATTCTGGGTAACGTAGTACGTAGAGGTATATCCTAGGAGAAGGATGAACTGTATATCAAACTGTTGAGTTGATTTGCAGCAATAGTGAAAACACAATTTTGATTGTCAATTTTGGGACATTTAAAAATGAAATATCAGATATCAGAAATCCCCTCATCTGCTGATGCTAGTTTACAATATTTGCTCGGTTTGAATCATCATGAACCTTTGACGTTAATGAGCACTGTGCTCTCAGGCCAGTGAGGATATGGGTGATGAGACGTCTAAAAAGTATATACATGTATGTATGTATATATATATATATATATATATATATATATATATATATATATTTATACATATATATATGTATATACATATATATATGTATAAAGTGTATATCTCTATGGAGAATCCACTATTTAGAGTTTGGATCTGAAGGAGAGGGAATATGTTTTGTATGACATGAAGGCAGAAGACTGTACAACAATACATTCTGTGAAATCATTGAGGCTTAAGTTTAACCTTTAAATCTAAGAAGCTGAAGTATAATTTGAAAAAGATTTGACCGTTCTTCTAACTGGTTTCTGAGTCACGGCTCGTTTCACTGCGGAGGAACAAAGATGAGGGTCTGAGCCTGCAGACATGAACTACTCCTGGAACACATTAAATGCGTTTATGATGTATGACGATGAGGAGCTCCCTCAGGGGGCAGTGTCTTTAATAAATTAGCTGCTCATTAATGCTGTGATCCAGATCACGGCTCTGTAACGGAAACAAAGTCGACAACGCAAACGGATCAACAACAACGGGAACAACCAGGACCGCTCTTCATTCAAGCTGTTTAATGAGAAACTACAGGACTAGAGCCGCTCATCGACCCAAGCTTCTGGGCTTCAGGTGTTCTGGAGAAAGACTCATTAAAAGACAACAGGAGAGTCAGATCCACTCCCAGTCGCTGCCAATAAATACAGTAGGAATGGAGCAACAGAGCAACAGAGCTACAGAGCTACAGAGCAACAGAGTTACAGAGCAACAGAGCAACAGAGCTACAGAGCAACAGAGCAACAGAGCTACAGAGCAACAGAGCAACAGAGCTACAGAGCTACAGAGCAACAGAGCTACAGAGCAACAAAGCTACAGAGCAACAGAGCTACAGAGCTACAGAGCAACAGAGCAACAGAGCTACAGAGCAACAGAGCTACAGAGCTACAGAGCAACAGAGCAACAGAGCTACAGAGCAACAGAGCTACAGAGCTACAGAGCAACAGAGCAACAAAGCTACAGAGCAACAAAGCTACAGAGCAACAGAGCAACAGAGCAACTTCAGACGAAAAAGAGTGAAGCACCACAAAGCTTTCCACATGAAAGCAGAACTCTCCTTCTGTCTCGCTGTCGGTCGGTTGTGTTGAGCGTCCTCTGAACTCTGTGTCGTCTACTTTCCAGATACAGATATTCAACATTTTTTAAAGATGTTGAGAACTGAAGAAGTGAACAATAAAAGCAACAATGAAGAACAGACAAACAACAGACGAGTCAGCAGCAGAGCTCTACCGTCACAAGGAGTTATTAATGACTAATACATAATGTGTTAATGCATCATGAATGAGGCCATCAACAAGAGCTTGTTGTGGAAGGTGTTCATCCTTTATATAGATATTTATATATAAACTAAGGAAAACTAAATATATATATATATATATATATATATATATATATATATATATATATATATATATATATATATATATATATATATATTTATTTAGTTTTCCTTTTTATTTCTTCTTTATTTTTCACTACTTAAGTTTGTTCTTGTTTATTGTTCTATTTTATTGTTTTTTTATTTTTTTGTGGAGGGAGAAGCAATAAAGAAATAATAATGTGGAGGTCTGAGGTTGTACCGTGAAAGTTTTAAAACGTAAACTATAGTGTGAAACAACTATAGCGTCTGAACCAAAACAGCAAACTTTATTACTCCTTTCAACCTCGACGAATGCAGCACAGACCAGATCCACTCTTCTTCCACTCTTTCACAATAAAAGCCCTAGATATATACACTGAGGGAACGTCTTTAAAATATCTTAAAGGTGATTAAGATATACAACACTTTACCTCAGACAGACCTCCAGAAGAAAGTAGAAAGTGGTGCCAAATATGTATTTGGCACCACTTTCTACTAAAGTTCCTATATATATATATATATATATATATATATATATATATATATATATACATATATATATATATATATATAGAGAGAGAGAGAGAGAGAGAGAGAGAGAGAGAGAATAAAGTGAAACTGAGCCAAATGAAAAGCAGAAACATCACAACCTTTATTGTTCACGTTGATCTCAAACATGAAACATGATGAGGTCGGCGTCCTGTTCAATAAATACAGGTGACGTTCATCCACTCTAACACTTCTACATTAAATGTGGTCAACTAAAATAATAGAGTTTACATTTCATCATCGTGTACACAGTACAATAGATAATATATAACATGTATATAATCACTCCGGTTTGATTGACGCCGTTCATTCATGTTCAAATTTGGGCATCTGACAAAAACACGAACACGTTAACCTTTCAAAATAAAATCCCTTTCACCGGGTATTATGGTTCCTTTAAAATATCACGTGAGTGATCGGTGTCCGAATCAGAGTAGTACAATTCATTAGGAAAACGTAAACAGGATGAGAGTCTGACTCCAGAGGAAGTATCTGGACCGACACCAGTAGAGGCACCAGCAGCACCATGAGCAGCACCACGGACTGGGACCACTTTCTCCAGGAGACTGGAGTCTTTGTTTGAGTTTGTGACTTTGTATTGTTGGATGTCGGATTCAAAGTTCTGCTCCGGTGGTTCTGGTCCCTGCTGCTCGTTTTTGCATTTTAGTCAAAGACGTTTTTTCCCCCAAAACACACACATGTGCTTCATTTAGTGGCCGTGATGTGATCGGTCGATCACATGTTCCATCCGAGTCCGATGTGGGTGAGCAGCAGGTAGCACATGCCGATCATACACGTCATGATCATCATGGGGAATCCTAACCTGTGAGGAGAAAGGAAACAACATTGTCATGTTCATCACCAGCGTATTTAACCTATAGAGATTTGTTACTCTACTTCTCTAAAAATGTTCAAAGAGTTGGAATCATCTGCTGGAGACCCAGGACGTACTACTGGACCCGGTGGAGGGAAAGGGAGGCACGGGAGAACCAGAACCAGGACTGAGAGGGTCAGACTGTCAGACCCTGCTGCAGTAGAATGAGAGGTTTTCTAAAGGGACTCTGGTGCTCAGAGACACTACAGCTTTAGTCCACAGGGGGCTCAAATCTCTACAAATGGAGCCGACGGTCTGAAGCGACGTGGTCATGAATAAAGGTTTGATGAGGCGGTGGGTTCTCCACAACGTCACCTCGTATCACAGCTCCTCTCAAACATCTCAGAGAACCATGAAGGCTGTGATACACGAGAGCATGAACGCTCATTTCAGAGAACACGTCTTTAAATGCTACACCAAGAGGAGACCTTCAACCCGTCTGCCTCTCTTTATTGAACTCATTTCAACACAAACCAACTAGTCAACAGTTAGTGAAGCTGGAGTAGAGATGATGTCCAGAAGAACAGAAGGAGAAGCATCATGAAGGACTTGGAGATCAACGTTCATAATCAGACCTAATTCAGAAATATGAACATGATGTCTACATGAAAAACCATGTAACACTGCAGACTACAGGCCAGACTGCTCTCCAAGTTGTTGGGTTCCTCAGTTAGTGTCATGAATTTAAAATGTGTCCTCAGATGATCCAGACCTGCAGATGGTCCGTCACTTGGACGTCTACCATGTCCTACATGGACACATGGCTGCTCTGAAGGCCAGAGATCTGTTTGCCTCCAGTCTCTGACACAGATCCACTTTGGAAAGAAGTTCATCTCCGTCAAAGCAGGAGAGAAGTATATAAAACTATATAACACTACTGAGAGTTAATATCATTAAAATATCATTCAGAGCAGATGTTGCAAAATAAACCAGAAAATAACCGTAAACATACTGATGATGGTTCACATTACTATAACTATAGTTATTAACTGTGCTAATCTTCCCATTGAGATCAATGATAATTGATGATTAATGATTATTTCTAATGCACGGCCGATTAGCATGGTGGTGACGCACGATAACAGACCGTCTGTCCACTGGCTTCAAATATAACTTCATCTTCTATCTTTAATATAGTTTTATCAACAGATATTCTATATTTTATAATAACTACTGTAGCACACTCAGGTCAGACAGGGCATCACAGCGTTAAAACACGGCGGAGTTAGCAAGATAGCTAAGTAGCGAGCCGCCCGCTAGTTAGCTAGCTTGCTAATTCCACCAACGCTTTCATGCTACACTGGATACAGGAAACGAGCCCAACAGCAGAACATCTCTTCATCTCTCACAGTTTAGCCTTCTGCAGTGCAGCAGCACTTACAACTGAGGTTAGCAGAAGGCTAAGCTAAACTATTAGCAACATGTTCTCTCCATCTCTGCCCACGTTGTAGCTCGCTAAAGCGACTCGAACCACAGAGATGAATACGATGTTGATTCTCACAGCCAACGACACATCAAGAGGACATTTTTACTGCGTAACTTTTTACTCTTTAGGTCTTTGCTTTGCTTTGCTGCTAGCTAGCATCGTGACGATGCTAGCTAGCGGCAAAGCAAAGCCGTCAAATGACATCAAATGGCTACAACACTTTTAGTATTTATGACTTCCTAAAGTAACTAAGTTTGCCGTTCGTGGTTATTGGACTCCATTGAGTTGATCTGCACCATGTTATACGTAGTTTAGTCTATAAACAAAACAGAGCAAGTGAAGAACTTGTTGGCAAAATGAACGAGCCCCTCAGAGAACGTGAGGACGGAGCTTCACTTCTGATCTACGCCGTCAGTCACTGAGGTTAAACGTGGTCAAATTCTGAGCTTTAATCAAAGATCCCCATGTGGCCAATTAAGCTACACAAGTTCCTTATTTAAGACGTTTCTGACAGCTGTTTGGGGGATTTCACGAGAGTTTAGGCACTTGATGTTCTTCTTTGTTATGCCGCAAACAAGCCAAATGAGAATTGTCTAATCAAATATCAATACCACAAATGGAAAACAACAACAGATAATCAAGGCTTTGGTACATTCTTTCCACACAAACATACACGTAAAAAGAACTGACAGATAATAGAGAGAAAGGTCGATATCAAGAGGCAACACACTCTAACATCATTTGAAAAGCTACTTGTGTGTTTTTTTGTGTTTTCTTTTCAAGTAGTTGGAAAGAGTTGTCAGCTGTCGGCCTGTTGTATCCGCTCTCTCTCCCTCTCTTATATAAGCTCCACGAGACATTTCAAAGCCCTATTTTAAGATGACCTTTCACAATCTCCCATGTATCGAGTCTTCTGCAGCGTACAGGAAGTCCAGAGGACCTCAAATTAAAGAGTAAATGTTGGAGGTGTGTGTGTGTGTGTGTGTGTGTGTGTGTGTTTTACTCTTTACTGCTACAACTATTTGTTCATTCAGATGAATAAAATTATGCCGTTTCCATTTAATATGCATGTGGAAATGTCAGATTAGTAGTTGAACTAAGGATTAATGAGGCTGGTCGAGTACTTAGGCTCATTAATAATGGTTTTGGCGCGGCGTGGCGCTGCATGTAAATCGAGACGGAGTCACTTTCTGAGTGGCCAACTGAACTGAGCTGCAAAGGTCAGGTGATTATCATTATTATTTACACATCAAAGGTTTAAAACAGGATGTGAATAATGAAGGAAAACCTCAGAGAACAAAAGTCAAACAACAGGGAGAGGTAGACGTGTCGGCCGGCTAAACAAAGGTTTGTCGTGGTCTGACTTTCCTGACCTTTCACTTCCTGTAATTTAAGAAGTCTGTCCCCTTCATCACAAAGCCTCCTGTACTGAAAGGCTTTCACCATTATCAACACAGTGATGAGACTCTTTATGAGAAGCGGCCTCATTGGTTTATGAACTGATGTTTTAAAGGCTTGAGTTCGGTGTTTAGTCCGTCGCCATCTTGGCTTTTTATCAACCAGTGAACAGGAAGTGACCATATCTGGACTGAGGAGGAGTGACTAGAGACGCCGTATACGTCTCTGGTAGAGACCTGTCAATCAGCGTGTAGCCCCGCCCCTAAAGCAAGACTGTAAACTAGAGATTGAGACCATAAACTCATGTTTACAATGTTTACTGAGGGAATAAATCAAGAGAGAAGTAGAGTCATTTTAGACTAGACTTCTATACAACCAGAGGAGTCGCCCCCTGGTGGACACTAGACAGAATGCAGCTTTAACACGTGAAGCTCTGGAGAACTTTAAAGAAGCGGAGGTTGCCTCCTGGTTGACGGTGTTTGTATTGATGGACTTCAACCTCTTGAAATATTCAGCACCAGTTGTGTGTAAACAGATGTTTTTGTGTAGTTTTGTTGTTGAGCTACTTTTCTCTGTAGAGAAAAACGTTTTCTTCAAGAATCAAGTTACAACAGGGAGAGTAACTGATGCACAGATGGTGATTTAGTGGGTGAAGTAATCCTTTAAATATTCCATCAACATGAGACCACTGTGTTCTTTTGTATCTCTGTTGGATGAATGTCAGCGCTAAGATGGATGAGGAGGAGGACTCATAATCAGACGAGCTGAGGTCACCTCTGCTGGAGTGACTCTCTTTGTGCTGAGCAGCACTCGTTTCCTCATCAGAGTCACCTCCTGACGGGACGGAGGCCAGACTACAGAGGTTCACCTTGTCAGAAAATACCTTATAATCTACCAAAGGGACTTAATTGTATGTGACGGGAGCTCTCTGAAAGAACCGATGCAATCTCAAAGACTTTCTTTGGATAAACCAGAGGCACGCTGTCGTCTGGAGTAAGCTGGACATCACGGCTCCCAGGACGGAGCGTTTTTACCCGATTACGGTGCATGCTAGATTTATTGCAATTAAAGGTAACACATCAGCAGTGATTAGTGGAGCCCTGTCACATGTGGATCAAACTAAATAATGGTGACTTATCAAAATGACAAATCAAACATCGTTTAATTAAACTTTGTCTGGTGGCACCGAGGACGGTGGACCAGGAGCTCCACCAAAGAGAGAATACAATGCGAGTATTAAAGGTCTTATGAAAGGTTACTCCTCATTTTTACTCCATTTTCCTAAAAAAAATCCAGCAACACGTGTCAATTTCAGCTCGTTACAGGAATGCAGTCTTTTCAAAATAAATGTCTGTGTTCACAGGAAATAACTTAGCTAGGTTTAAGAAACAAAACTACTTAGTTTAGTTCGGTTAGATTTAGTAAAAGATGTGAAATATTAGTTAGTTTGGGTTAAATAACTACGTTACTGAAGTGTATGTAAATCACAGATAACTCAACGTTCTTGAGTTCTTTAAACCTCTTTGTTCATGATGGATCAGGAAACCTTTCATCTACGATGACGGCGAGTTGTTTTTGTCGGTACAGCTGGAGGAGAGCAGCCGGTGTTCTTACATTCTGGTGATGTTCTTCATGATCGCTTCAAACACCGACATGACCCTCTAACTAAGGAGGGCGTCAGGATGTACCCAACAAACACCTAGCTTCAGTTTAAAGATGGAGTCAGAGAATAACAGAGATATCAGAGGCGGACAGTTCGGTACATTCACTTTAAACTTTTACTCAGTGACATTTCAGAGGGAAACCTGAACTCTCTTTGTTCTCTGTTGACGGCTCTGGAGCAGAGGAGGTGTTCCCTCATGTCCTCCATGTTGTATAGTGTGAGGAGAGGAGGAGGATGTCAGAGCTGGAGGCGTGAAGGAGGCAACAGGGACCGACCAGCTTTCCACATTCCCTCACTTTCAATGGTCGATCAAGAAAAGGCCTCCACGTCTCTGTGGGCTCATCTGGGCTGAATCTAACCATCTGATTCCCCCCCCCCCCGTTACCTGTCTCTCTGAACAGCTGGGACCCTTCGCCACAGACAGCCAATTACAGGCTTCAGCCGAGAGCGACGCTTCTACCCGTCAGCTGTAAACACAGCTTCAGAGTGAGCAGAGGAGCCGACAGGACCGGTCTCCTCGAGTTCAGTGAGTCCCGTTCAGTCTGTTTAGTGCAACAACAAATTGGAACCACTGTGATGACATTTTCCACTAATTACGTCTTTTGCGATGACTGGAACAGAGCACAAAGGAAACTAGTAAAATGTCTGTAATTGTACATTTTACTTGACAGCACTAAAGGTCATCTGTTGTTATTGTTTTCCTCCACTTCCTGTCCTCTGCTCCTCCTGCTTGAGACGGAGAGAAACCGACCGCAAGGAAAGCCTTCATGTTGTACAGAAAGCTTAGACTCCCCGAAAACACACAGATGTGTCTTTTAAACATGTCGAAGAACCCCAGAGAGTCTGAACGTCTACATGTAACGAACAAAGAGAGAAGTCATTGTTTTTATCTCATGAAACGTTCTGCTTTAATCCATATTTGTCTCTGCTCTCCAGCTCGCCGCACAAGTTATATTGATTTAATCAACAGAAAGACTAACTCATTTAATCCAATTCATCATTTTATTTCATTTGAGGATTTTCTTTTATTCCCTAAAGTCGGCTTGCGTGACTAAAAAAAAAGAAGCAAAGAAATGAAATGAGCGAACGTTGAAACGAGCGAAAGTTGAAACGTTGAAACGTGAGGACCGTCCATCAGCTCGGCAGCAGTGATGGATCTCCGTCTCTCGCTCCAGAGGAACCTTCATGTGAACCTTCGCTGTACATTTAGTGACAAACAGCCACAGAGCTTTAAACAACAGGAGAGCTGCTGGGACACATTCACATCCAACCTGCTGCAGAACTAAACGGCCTTCGCTCTCTCCTCATCGTCACACCACAGAACACTGTCCATGAATCAAACGGCACCGAGTCGCTGAAGGTTAAGTGATCTGACTCACATTCATCGCTGACCACTTCCACCTCTCGTACCAGCTGTTTGTGAAGTGTGTTTAAGTATAAACTCACCTAGAATCTGCTTTTAACCTGTGAAGTCAGTTATGTATGTTTGTCATCTCTTCTGTTTATATTGTCATTCTGTTGTTTCTGTTTTTACCGTGTAAAGTGTCTTTGAGTACCTTTTACAGCGCTATACAAATAAAATGTATTATTATTATTATTATTGTTATTATAAGAGAGCAGGCGGCGTCTTGCGAGGCGCTACATGATTACGTGGAGAACACATTATTTTTCTATGACTGCTGAACGAGAACATTCTGACCCACTAATACACGTCCTGTGAATTCTAAAGCGCCATGCTGCGCTTTGACGAGCCTTTCCATCATTATATTCCTTATTATATTTCATGTTGTTGCCTCTTCATTGTCATCACCACTCAGAACGAACAACTGCTATTATGAATTTAAAACAGGCTCTATATCGTCCTAAATCTGGATTCCTAACTGTGAAAAGCTGAAGTTAGAACGGTTCTGTGATAAACACATTCCTGTCCTAAGATAACATTTATTTTCACAAAGAACCATGTTTCTGTGAAACCAAAGGTCCTAAACCTTTAGATCACTTTCTGTAATGAAGCCCTTGAATCTGAACTGAGACTTTTGTTTTGGCGTTCCTCTAAATGTTCTCATTGTTGGCGTCTCGTATCGCAGCATATGCTGGACATTAACATGTAAGGAGCCCTGTGGGCGGCAAAGCCTGCAAGAGTTCACAGTGATGATGATGATGTATTTATACAATATATGTCTTTAGTGTAGATGTATTTATACGATATATGTCTTTAGTGTAGATGTATTTATACGATATATGTCTTTAGTGTAGATGTATTTATACAATATATGTCTTTAGTGTAGATGTATTTATACAATATATGTCTTTAGTGTAGATGTATTTATACGATATATGTCTTTAGTGTAGATGTATTTATACGATATATGTCTTTAGTGTAGATGTATTTATACGGGACGTGTCTTTAGTGTAGATGTATTTATACGATATATGTCTTTAGTGTAGATGTATTTATACAATATATGTCTTTAGTGTAGATGTATTTATACGGGACGTGTCTTTAGTGTAGATGTATTTATACGATATATGTCTTTAGTGTAGATGTATTTATACAATATATGTCTTTAGTGTAGATGTATTTATACGGGACGTGTCTTTAGTGTAGATGTATTTATACGGGACGTGTCTTTAGTGTATAAGTATTTGGTTCGTGTCTTTCAGGAGGAGAGAGCTCACCTGAAGAACTCGATGAAGGAGAATCCGTATCCGTGCTGTTCAGCAATTCCTGCACACACAACGTTGGCCGACGCTCCGATCAACGTGCCGTTTCCTAAACAGACGGGAAAACACCGTGAGTTTAACTCTGGGAACACCTGGAACCTTCACAATGATCATTTCTACATCAGTAACTCAGCCTGTGTCTCCTTGAATCCACCAAAACCCAAAACGGTCTCTTCCTCGTGCAGCAGAGCAAACCTACGCGTTTCTAAATGTTTGTGATTATTCTGAACCAGTAGTGAGAGTTTCTAAACACATGTTTTTGTGTAGTTTAACTCATGAGGAATTTTTAACGTGAAGATATCGGACATATTTTGTGTCCAGAGAATTGTTCTTGCTGCTGCTGTTCACTACAGGGATGAACTGCTGTTGGTGTTGTGCATCCCTGTGTTGCATAATGACAGTAAATGCTCCTCGAATCCTTGAATAAAGCACCATCACTAACACACCTACCCAACATGCACACAGCGCTGTACCAACAGTAATAATCATCTGTCAGTAAGTCCAGCATAAAGTCTTCCTCTTTCTAATCCACTGAGTGTTTTGACAGTCGGGCTGCGTCTCCATCCCTCCGCTCGATACCGCTCACAGCTCTGGAGGACGGAGCTGTGAGGCGGGCGACATCAAGCTGCCGATCGATACGCAACCCGAAGCAGAGCAGTTGATTAAAACCGAAAAACACAATGACAGCTCTCTAACCGTCTCGCTCTTTGTGTCCTCTTCCCCCAAACGGAGCAGCGAGGTGCTGAAGGGCCGGCCGTCGGGGACCGGTGGAGCCTGAACGAGGCCACATCTTAACTTAAGGGGCCCTCGGGCCGCCGTCACAAAGAGCCTGGGCTCCCCGGGGATGAGGGGGGGGCACAGCTGCTCAAAGTGTGGCTGTCACCTGGATCATATGATCCTCCTTCTGCAGAGGCCATCCATAAAGACCAACACCTTCAGACAGTGACGGAGTCTCTGGTGACTGCGAGGCTCTTTTGTTGTGTGTTTCCAGTCTTCAGTCGACCCCCATTAATGCTTGAGACGCCCTGGAAGCCTCGACAGGAAGTCTCACAAAATGTGTTTGCACTCGCCGCTAAAAAGTCTTTTTAAAGTTTACTGATGGTTTGAACAGTGAGTGCTGGAAACAATTCTCACAGCCAGGAAGAGAGAGACCCTCTTCACTTCTATCAAAACCACCAACAGGTAGATTTAAGCATCAAAACCACCAACAGGTAGATTTACTGTAGACATCAAAACCACCAACAGGTAGATTTAAGCATCAAAACCACCAACAGGTAGATTTCAGCATCAAAACCACCAACTGGTAGATTTACTGTAGACATTGACTTTCCATTGGCATTACTAAGACAATTGGTGTCCCTGTACACGAAACCAATAGACCGTATTTCGTGACTATTTCCTGACCTGCCGTGACACTGGGCTGAGATGTCCACCAGGTCTCTCACACACTGGCTGAGGCCTCATACCACACGGTTCTACTCCTGGCTGCACGTTTGCTGCACGTCATTCCTCTCAATGCCAAAACAATAATCACATTTTTCATAAAGAAGAACATCTCACCCCCGAGACAGGCTCCCATGGCCAAGGCATAGATGAGAGGTTTCACCGGCAGGTTCACATCTGCGTCCTGACTGAGGTTGATGAGAACTGGAATCTGCAAGAACAGAGATGGATCAGAAATGATTCAACATAAACACAGATGTTAACAAAAACATACGTATTCTGTGACATTATTTCAGTTTGGTTTGGTGTCTGAAAGAAGTACGTGGTCTCTGATACTACATGAACACAGGGCGGCTCTGTCTACGATGTGCAATGGGTTTTACATGCAACATACAGCAGCTGATGAGCCGGATCAGACCCCACCACCAAAGAACACAACTGTGAGAACACGAGTCGACAAATGACACATTAAAGCTTTCATGTGCAGCGTAGCAGTGATGCTTCCATTCGTTCCTGCTGGTGGGACCAAATTTAGCATGACGGTACACATTCTATATATATATATATATATATATATATATAATATATTATATTATACGTTCGTTTGTGGACGTTTTGAAGCCTTAGCTTCAACATTTTGGCCGTCGCCATCTTGGCTTTTCTGCAACCAGTGAACAGGAAGTGACCATATCTGGACTGAGGAGGAGTGACGTAGAGACCTGTCAATCAGCGTGTAGCCCCGCCCCTAAATCATCCCCTCTTTATGGTCTGTTTGACTGTAAACTAGAGATTAAGACCATAAACTCATGTTTACAATGTTTACTGAGGGAATAAATCAAGAGAGAAGTAGAGTCATTTTAGACTAGACTTCTATACAACCAGAGGAGTCGCCCCCTGGTGGACACTAGAGAGAATGCAGCTTTAACACGTGAAGCTCTGAAGAACTGGAGGTTGTCTCCTGGACTTAAAGGGTTGAGGTGGTGACATGTTTACCTTTGAAGAGAGCTAGGCTAGCTGTTGTCTTGCTAATCTAAGCTAACTACTATTTACTGTACAAACATGAAAGAGGCATCAATCATCTCGAGTGAGAACGCAAATAAACATATTTTCAAAACTGTCAAACATTTAAAAGAGCCTCTAAACTGATTGATTCATGAATTCATTGTTCTGGTCTGAATGAACAGAATGTGTTTTCTGTTGTGACAGTCAGGACATGCTTTTCTTATCAGCTGTGCACTGAATTGAAAGTGGATGCGCTTTGAAATCTTCTTTTATTGGAAGAATACATTTTGCATGGGCCTGAAAATATGTTCAAATTATTAATACTGATACTCAGAAAAAATGTTTAATTCATAAAAGCTGCGTCTCGTTCCGTCAGCGAGGACAACATCTTCTGTCGCTTTAATAGAGCTCACTGACGGCCGTCACCAACATCGATCTCACACATCTACTGATGTTCAGCAAAACAGACAGCTGACAACTAAAGTGGTGACGAGTTGGTCTCATAGTTGTAACAGGAATAATTGAAAAATATTGTCCCCACAACTGAAGGAGATGATTCACGAGTGTCTGAGAGTCTTTTTGTTTCCTGCTGCTAGAGCAGAAAGACAGAATCAGAAGGAGAACAGTTGGTGGTAGTCAGTTGGTGACTGGTCGGTTGGCGGTTAACGCAGTAATGCTGTCATGTACTAACGTGTGCTGGAACCACAGTGTGTCACAGCGCTGTGTAACATCAAGGGTCATTGATGACCCGATGTGCTGCAGAGAGAAGTCCAGCTGCAGCCGCTCACCATGGTGGCGGTGAAGGGAATGTTGTCAATGAGGGACGAAGCCAGAGCCGAGACCCACATCACCAGGATGATGGCTATAGCCAGGCGCTGGTCCTCCGGCACCGCCTGAGAGGAGAGGTTACAACACGTTATTACTGTCATATTACACACACACACACACACACACACACACACACACACACTCCACCTCAACCCATCACCCAGCACATTTGCCTCCTCGATTCCTTTCCTCGCACTCCTCGCCTCGCGTCTTGTAGTCCCGCCCCATGTGAGGGGAAGGAGACGAGGAGACGAGAGGAGAGAGGAGGAGACGAGAGGAGACGAGGAGGAGACGAGGAGGAGTTGAGAGAGAGGAGGAGACGAGAGGAGAGAGGAGTCGAGGCGATGAGCATTTAACAAAGAGACGTCCTCGGACCGCCATTTTAAAGAGACGTGAGTGAAACATTTAAACATGACTCGTGTCTCAGCTGATCAGCTGTTCATCGTTTAGCTATAACTCTGTTTTATGATCTGTCAGATGAACATAACAGTGTTCCATATGTAATAAAGACTTCTTATATATTATACTCTTAATATTACTGAGGGTATTATTGATATGTGTTCTCTTGTAAACATCATGTCAGGATTAAAGCAGTTGAACTGATGAATCACATAGTATCAGGTGACCAGAGTCTGATGAGGAGCGACACAAACTAAATACAGCTAATGAAGTGAAAAGCTTGTGTAACATCTGGTCTGAGATCTTCCAGATGTGTGATGAAAACACTTCCTGAAGGAAACACCGGCGCTTCCTCGCTCTTAGCTGCTCCAGTCAACCTCCCTCTTGAAGGAATCAGGACTTTCTTCAAGAGGGAGGGATCGATCTCCGGGTCACAACATGTCCTCTTTGGTGTCAGGAGAGGAAGGCTTCTACCCAGCATGCAGTCTGTCGCCTGTGGAGGCTGAGCAGGTGAAAACGAGCAGCGCTCCACCTGTCATGTGTGATTATCGGCCTTCTAGCAGCTCGCCGTCTAAACACGAGCTGACGCCTCTATTACCGCTGCAATCCTCAGCTCGGCGTGAAGCGGAGATTACCTCCGACTCCTCTGCCCGCCGCCGGGAATCAGATGCAAACAAAGAAATCAAACCGCGCGGAAAACAAAAAGGATCAATATGCATGAAAAACAATATCGCATCACCTGCGCCCAATTATCAATTACGCCAGTCGCGTGGAGCCCCGAGAGACGATCGTTCTGAGAATCAAAAAACTCACTTTTATGAGCAGCGCCGTCTGTTCTCCAATGTAGTCGATGAGCTGCAGCTGAGCTAAAGCCTGCGAGATGAAGAGGAGATTAACAGGAGGAATAATATTAGTTATGTGGGATTAAACCAGGAGAAGGAAAGCAGTTTGTTTTTGATTTAGCCGACATTAAGCAGACAGAGACAAATGTGTTCTGGTTGTGGGTTTGGAGACACTGGGGGTCTGTTGAACCACCCTGTCACTGAAACGAATGGATCCTCTACTCTTCAGAGTGTGAGCCCACTGATTCCTGTCACTGAGGACCGTCAGGACGAGCTGCTGTTCACAGGAGAACACGGCTTCATGTGTCACAGTTCTGGATCGCTTCATGGTTTCACATGTTCAGATATCGTGTTGTTCTTTTCCGATACTTCACTCTGACACAAAAAGAGTCAAACGGGTCATAATTCACTCTCCAATGTCTATTTCATATTGATGCTGAACTACAGTTTACAAGATTACATTTTGAACACATCCTGCTAACGTTAGCTGTTAGCGTCGTTATTTAGCTAATCAGCACTGTTCCGCTAACAGCTAACGTTAACTAGCTCTCCTCCTGCTGATTTCAACACTGATTAGTTGTGAACTCGAGTCGTGTTTCTATTCAATTGTCAAGTTAATTTCAAGCAAACTTTTGAAATGTCGCCAAAAAAAATCAATCTGTATTAAACTCAGCTACAGCGCAGTGTGGACAGAAGTTGGTTTGGACAAAACCAACATGAATAAATATCCAAGAAGGCATCCAGCTTGGAACAACTCTACTTTATTAACCTGGTGTGATAAACGGAGGCTCTGCACAAGGTGTTGTTTGGTCTCAGTTCCCACTGCTTCACGTGTGAATCTCTTTTAAAACATGAAGGGCTTCCATTGAACGCCATGAACACGGGCCGCGTGTTAAATACCTCCATCAACACGAAGAGGCCAGCGAAGAAGAGCAGCGTGGCCCACTCCACCCGATGCAGGATGATCTCGAAATCCTGGATGTCGGCCAGAACCAGAAGCCACAGTGAGCCCAGGATAGCGATCCAACCTGAGAGAGAACGAGACACATCGGCTGACATCTTCTCTTCAGAGACAACACAACATGGTTCATGGTTTCATGAAGACAGATTTAGAACAAGACACATCACACACGACACATACACACATACATATATATATGAACTAACTCCATGAAACAAGGTAAGTAACAAGGTAACGTAACAAGGTAACGTAACAAGGTAACGTACAAGGCAACGTAACAAGGTAACGTAACAAGGTAACGTAACAAGGTAACGTACAAGGCAACGTAACAAGGTAAGGCAACGTAACATAACAATGTAAAGTAGCAACGTAACCCAACAGTGTAACAATGTAACGTACCAAGGAAACAAAAGATAACCTAACAACGTTAACACAGCAACATAACTAAACAAGGTAACAATGTGACGTAACAAGGTAACGTAACAAGGTAACGTAACAAGGTAATGTAACAAGGTAACGTAACAAGGTAACGTAACAACGTATCTTAAGGACCCCAGCTATTGTGAATAAATTACAACATTACCTAACATTAAAACTTAAAAAGGTAACGTAACAATATAACATAACAGCTTAACGTAACAATGTAGCGTAACAACGTAGCGTAACAACGTAGCGTAACAACGTAGCGTAACAACGTAGCGAAATTGGCTCATATTGGCTTTTTTGTTTAGTTTATGACTTCTGTATTTGCTTATAATGTTTATTGAGGTGAGAGCCTTTTCTTTTTTTTATCTCACCTGCACAACTGCTGCTTTGATTTATTGTGCGAACAAATAAATCTCAAATATCAACAATCAGGAAATATCTCAAACTCCTTCTGCACGTGTGAAAATGAAAACGAGAATTCAATCTGCTGCAGAGAGTTGAACCCTCTCTATAATCTAATAACCAGATCGCAGCATGAAGGAACTTGTTGGAAGTATAATAATGAATAAAGTATTTGATGTCATTTCAACACATTCCAGTCTGGAGGACAACGGTCCAGCCAGCTGGTGTTTGCATTGACACAGTGTCTCTGAGAGAGTGTGCATCCACCTGGAGAAAATGTGATTAAACAGGTGAGCGCCAGTGATTGCTTCGGCCGAGGCCTTCAGGGAAATAATTTCACAACTGAAGGGAACTAGTGAGGAAAAGAAGTGCGGTGCAAGGAGAGAGGAGACGGGCGGAGGGAAGGTTAGAGTCTGACGGAGGTGGAGGTGTTTCTGGTGTCTGTGTTTATTTGTGTTCTCCTGCATCGACTTTAATCTCTGGATGAAGACACGGGGACGGGTTTAGAGTCAACGAGACAATGGGAAAGGTACGGAACAGAGAAGGTGAATGAATTAATAAAATCAATTCATAAAGGTTATCCTTATCCAATTCATAACGTGTTTGATAAGTGTTTTGTTATGTTAAGTTACTGTTAAAGAAAAGTCGATTAGGCTTGTGTCAACTTCAAACTGTTTTCATTAACCCTGCATTAGTTTATTTGTAGGTAACTTGGGCTGAACATATAATATACATAATACTCTATAAAGCCGTGTGCTCTGAGGAAAAATACTTTAAAAAAACTGCCATACAATTGTTTATTAATATTACTTTCCACTTTCATTGAGTTACATTTTTGACCGACATCCTTCCTGATCATAATTACTAAATAATCATTAATTCTCAGAATGTTCATCTTTAAATGCCAAAAATGAATAAATAATGAACCATAAAAGCTCATGTAATGTCAACATCTTGTACAAATTGCAAAACGTAGATAACTCATAAGTGTCTTATAAGGTCTATGATTCCTTCAAGCAACAGAGGACAAATATAATAGACAGAAATATGACATTTTTGATTTCCACACTGCATTGATATTTCCTGAAGCTGCATCCTGAACAGAGCGAGCAGCAGATAACAAACCCAGAGAGCTCTCCAATTGAAAAGAGCTTTTAGTCTGAGCAGTTCATGATCGACTTATCTGTCACAAGCACGACAACAGTGTCTGAGACAGGAAATGTAAAAAGGCACACAGAAGAAAGTAAACAGAAACAAGGCCAACAGATAAAGAGATTTGTGCTCCGGCTCCACTATCTTGTACACTTGTAAGCGTATGGTGAGATAAGAAGCTGTGATGCTTCAGGCATTCTGCATCTCCAAAGACTCAAAGGAGTTTAAAGAATTTATTTTATTCTATTGAAGACCAATCTGCAAAGTTATAATTGATATCTCTAAAATCCGCCTCATGCACGCTTGAGGAAACACAAAATGCCAATTTTACTCTGAGAAACGATTGGTTAAGGTTAAAAAAAACACTGTACAGTAACGCGGTAACAATGTAACAACAATGCAGTGGAACAAGAGAACGGAACCACCGAAACAAGGTAACGTAACAAGGTAACGTAACAAGGTAACGTAACGTAACAAGGTAACGTAACAAGGTAACGCAACAAGGTAACGCAACAAGGTAACGCAACAAGGTAACGCAACAAGGTAACGCAACAAGGAAACATAATAAGATAACTTAACAACGTTAACACAGCAACATAACAACGTAACAAGGTAATGCAACAAGGTAACGCAACAAGGTAACGCAACAAGGTGACTCTAAATGGAGCATAATGTACTAAATGAACATCATGCTGTATTGAAGAAGACTGTAAACTAGAGATTGAGACCATAAACTCATGTTTACAATGTTTACTGAGGGAATAAATCAAGAGAGAAGTAGAGTCATTTTAGACTAGACTTCTATACAACCAGAGGAGTCGCCCCCTGGTGGACACTAGAGAGAATGCAGCTTTAACTCGTGACGCTTTGGATGTCGTCTGGTTGGACTACAGACATACTTCATCCCTGCAGCTCTCTATATCTGCATATTTCAGATCAAATGTGCATTCAGTAGTTTTGCCTTAAACACTGTTTATCGCCAGAGGTTTTAAATTGAACAGATGCAGAGAGAGAGAGAGTCTAAATGCAGCTCAGCGTCCGTGTAATTTGTCGGATGCTTTTGCTCGTCAGCCCGTTATTTGGGCTCAATTCACACTAGAGGACGGAGGAAGCTGTGCTTCATAATTACATGACAGAACCATTAAAGCGCCCGGTGGGGGCCTGTAGAAACAGAGCCGTAATGAGAGAGCAGTGCTCACCGAGCTCCAGATGAATGCTGGGAACAAAGGAGTTGAGGAAGAACATGAAGATCACCACGGTGAGGACGGACACACACTTCACCAACAGCACCGTGTCGGTTATTCTGTGCTGTGGAGGAGAGAGAAATACATATATATATAGATATATATATATATGTATTTATATGTACATTTATATTGAGTCTGAATGGAGGGAGAGCTTTTAAAGGGTTATCATGCAACACACTGATGGTATTAGTTCAAGTGGAGCTTCAAAGACGAGATCACGTCACCGCGGTCACATGACGTATGAAAGCTCACCTTCTTCTGCAGCTCCTGGATGTTTTGCTCCCAGTTCTTGTCCTCTTGAGAAATTTGTCTGTCGGATGCAGCAACATTTTAATGAGCGTTAAAAGCAGAGAAAAACATTCAATCATAGACTAATAACTCTCTTAAGAGCTTCTAAATGTTCGTTAAATGATGTGTGGTGGCTCCTCTATCAGCCGTTTATGAATGCATAACGAGCGTTGTGCTGTTTTTAGGTATTTGTTGAGTGTTGCGTTTGGTGCTTCAGTATTTCCCAGTGCTATGAAATATTATATTTGGGCTGTTAATTGCTTTGACTGTCTGGAGAACATCTTGGACAAAGGGACAGAAACAGAAAGTGTTCTCAGACTTCCTTGAGCTCGTTTTTGAGAAAAAAAATGATTTAAAAAAAGTACAATGTTGTGTTTTAATCTGAAATAAACTCAACTAAATGTGCATCAATTAGCATAAATGATACGTGTCTATTTTAATCTACATCTGTCATTTAATTAAGATAACAAACGTACTTGTTTTTAACCAAACCATGATATTTCTGACTAAACCTAACTGTCTGTAGTGTTTTGTTGTTTGAAGTTATAACTGTACTCCAGGAGAAGATCCGTTTCCCTTTAAAACGCATGTTTAGTTGTATGAGAACTTCATTTTGTAGGAGGGTTGAAAATGCACCAATGACGTCTTGAATAAGATGACTTTATGTTTCTGTGAGAGGCGAGGAGAAGCCTTCTCAGCAATGTTCTCCAGTGTTGTTCTCCTCACCTCTGGAAGGTCTTCATCATCTTGCGGAGCAGACTCTCCAGGTTGAGGACTTTTTGCATCAGGAGGCATTTCACAGCCGTCTCCTCCCGGCTGGCGGGGTTAATGCGCTGAGCCGTCTGCCTCCAGACCAGGATCTCGTGCTTGAGTTCTGCAGAGCAGGAGAGAGTTCAGTGTCAAACAGGATTGTACAGCAGAGAGTAGCGTGTTGATCGTGGGGGGGGGGGGGTAATAGCTCCTACAGCTGAGAGGATAACAAGATGTTTCTGGTCAATATGCTGCGAGCCCCCATCGAGGTCTAATGCAGCCGGGCTCATCGACCGGCTCGGGAGCAGAAGCCTGAGGGAGCCGGACGCCTGTGCAGACACCAGGAGGTGTTTCTCCTCTTTCAGGAAGGTTGCTAGGTGACCTTAATAGGATCTCACCGGCCCTTAAGCTAATCTCCACAATTACCAGTCGTGGCGGAGGCTCTGTGCTCTCCCAGCTGTACGGCCAGCATGGAGGGAGAGGAGGACGCTCCAGTGTTTGGGGGTTTGCAGACGGGCTTATCGGGTCCGCATCGAACGGCCACCGTGTTGATCGGCTCCCCTCCAGTCCACCGGAGGCTCAGCGGGCCGACAGCCGGTCTCCAATGTGAGCAGGTTTGACCCACTTGGGGATCTCCGGTGGTCTCTGTGTTAATGATCGCCTGCTGAGGATCTCTATGTTCTATTGTGGGTGAACACTGATGAGAGCCGGCTGTGTTGCTGGGAGAAAATCTATTTCACACAAATAGCCCCTGTTTTTATTACTTCACCCATTACCTGCTTCTGCAGGGTGTCGTGTGCAAAGATCTACAGCAGCAGAGGAGAGACTCAATGATCTTACTCTGGACAGTGTGGACAGCAGTCAGACAACCAATTCATATCTCCTCTGTTAAATGGTACTTCATTAAATATATATATAGAGATATATATATATCTATATATATATCTCTCTATATATATATAGAGAGATATATATATGAACCAGGTCAAAGGTGAAAGTGTTCCACCCAGTAAATGATGAACTTATCACCATGAGTCCTTCAATCAAACCAACGTTAGCGACTCGTTCTGTTAGCTTACACATGTTCACCATCAACTGGTAGCTTATTAGCATGCATATTAGCATGCATATGCTGCTAATATGCATGCTCATCAGAGGCATATTAGATATATATCTGTTTTGTGTCTCTTTGTAGTTGATATAAGTCTCTTTGAGGTTGTTTGGAGTCTCTTCCTGGTTGTTTTGTGTCTCTTTGAGTGACATTTTGAAGCTGACACTTTTACTGCTTATTGACAGGAAGTTGTCGTACTTGAATTACTCATACCATAATAGTCATGCTCATTAGAGCGTGGTCTGTTCGTATGTAACAAAACGATAATAGATTTGTTCTATCTCTATCAAACCAATAAAGAAACTGACTTTACTCTTCTACCAATGACTTTTACTAAAACCTGTGCATCTCAGTGAACCTCCATGTTAGTAACCCATCCCTTAAGAACAGCGCCTGTGAATTTGCAGCAGCGCTTTAATGGCTTTACTGAGAGGCCACTTTAAATAAGGGAACCTGTGTGGGTTAATAAGAGTCAAAGTGAATGAATGAGTCATGAGTATTCTGATTGAGATTCACTTAGTGTCATTTTAACACTTTGGTACATTTGAATAGAATATACATGAACAAAATATGAATGTTTAACCGCCGTTAAGAGGGAATGACTATGA
This sequence comes from Cebidichthys violaceus, assembly GCF_023349555.1. Classification (NCBI taxonomy): domain Eukaryota; kingdom Metazoa; phylum Chordata; class Actinopteri; order Perciformes; family Stichaeidae; genus Cebidichthys; species Cebidichthys violaceus. The sequence continues at coordinate 2,067,786 of NW_027176539.1, read as the reverse complement.
TCATAAGGTGGTGAACAGGGTCCTATTAATAAGCAGTAATCAGGAGGTTATTGAGGGGGAACTGTATGTAAATGAACCAGCAGAATATTATCAAGCAGAATCAGGCGTTAATAAGAGTTTTATTATGACTAATAAAGAGCAACATATGCATGTAGTTAATGCTAAATATGTGCACCTTAATAGAAAGTGTGTGAAACCAAAATGGGGCTTGAAAGTCCTAAAAGTATCTGGTTATAAACATGTTGTTTATTACATTTGAACCAAATCTTCTCTGATATCAACCAGTGACCTGATGAGGACGACGACACGATGCTGAGCTCATCCATTCTGAGGCCTCCATGAAGATCACGAGGGCGTCAGAGTTAATGAAGTGTCTATGAGAAGGTGTGTGTCTCCATGAGCACCGAGCGCCTTAATACTCTTCATACTAATCATCAAGAAGCCGTCATAATTGACTTCAGATTGTCCCACATCCAGAGCAACCCCGTGACAACATGACGACGCCCTTTGCTCTCCACTCACCAACTATTTCGATGGACTCTTTGTTGTAGAGCTTTTTGTTCCAGTAGAGCAGCCGCAGGAAGGGAAACGAGGTGAGGAGGACGACGCTTATTCCAAGAAACATGAAGCCTGTGAAGCTGGCAAAATCGATCCCCTGTGAGAGAAAAGAACAGCGGCGCGTTAGAGGACTCATTCAGACGCACTCATTAGTGCGTCAGGTGTAGAGAGAGACACACAACTGTGATTATCTCACATGACAAAGAGCATCAAGCTCAAACTGTCCATTGTCTGAGACAAAAGGAAGCTTGAGCAGTAATCTATATCTTCATTCAGATAATTATCATGTGGTGCTTTTAGCAAAGAATGGAGGTGTTCAGATGCATGCAGAGGCTTTATGGGAGTTCATTTTTGAGAGAAGCCTGAGATAATAAGAGGGAAAATGAAAAGCAAAGAGTTTGATTATTGCACACAAAAAGGGGGCGGTGCTAATTGCATCCTTAAGATGTTTTCTCATCAGCACCGAACAGTTTGGCACGAGCCTCGTCTCACTTCCTGTAATAGAAAGAAGCAGCAGCCTCGTCTGAGCGCTGTCCTCACAATGACTCCGTCTCATCAAATGTGTCCTTGTGTGACATCACCTTCAGAGGATTTATTATTCTTAAAGCCTCTAGTTTAACGCCGTTAAGAAGCTGCGAGTGATTCATACCGCTTCTACACTATGAAGAATACAAATGCAGATATTCAGAGAAGTGGTTAGTAGTGACCTCTGCAGGGTTCACTAACTGCAGCTAACGTGTCAGATGACAGGGAGAGGAGGGCAACAGAACATCGTTGAAGAAAAGCATCACAGCCGAGCTGAAAACAACACAGTTGGTTTTATGAAGAACCACGGCGTCAGAGAAACACTTCCTGTACGCTACGCACACCAAATGTTCTGTCAAATCGGTCTGACGTCTGATTCTGAAGTTAGACCATAAGAGCGAGAACGTAAGAACGAATCCTTTGGCCTTGTTGTGTGTCGCTTTGTGCTCATTAAATCAACTTAACGCTGGTGTTTCTGCCACGACAACATGCAGCAGGAAGAAGCAGCGAAACAACAAATTAAGATATTCTCACACGTATAATAAGCACACAGGTATCAAGCCTTTGATCTACAAAGTTTGAATGTTTTCAATGTTTCACCAAAAGTAAAATCTCAGTAGTGGGAGCTGAGCAAGAGATCTTAAGCACCTTATCAATACATATACATATACGAGCGTTTGGAGTCGGGTTCTTTTGCGTTCTAGAGGACAATATGGGTTTAAAAAAGCATCTGTTTACGTGCAGAGAGGGTCTGAATGTCCTGTATCTGAGTCACAGTCCAATACATCTCTGTTATCCTTTAAACAACGGTTCCTACGACAACGTACTCCTCATTCTCTGAGCGTTTTCTTAAGAAAGCCTGCAGGACGTGTCTATTTCAGTTAGTTACATGAATACAATCTTTTCAAAATAAACTGCTGTTTTCACAGGAAACAGAACTACTTAGTTAGGTTTAAGAAAAGATGGTGAAATACGAGATCGTTTTTTGGTTTAAATAACCACTGAAGTACGCAAGCTACGCTACTAAAACATCAACACAGACGTCTCGCTCCACACGGAGATCGACCAGCGGCCTCCTGGCTGAAGGTTCGTTGTTTGTGCATTATTTTGTCGTAGGTGTTGCTATGAACGCTGGATGAGACCAGCCTGGTCTCTGTAACATATTTCCAATCTTTCCAACTGTTCAGTGGCAAGACAGGAGAGAGCAAACCACTAGAGAAGAAGTATTTGCTGCTGTAACACGTCTCTGTTTGCGGCCGTAAACTGTGACCCCGGTGAGTCCGTGTCTCCGTGAGCCAAAGTCAACGCCTCTTATGACCGGCTGGACGAGATCCATTTGGCACCGAGAGTCGCTAACGTCCCTCAATAATGAATTCATACCAAAAAAAGGAGATTTTGTATGCGCCATGCTGCCTTGCTCTGTAACAAATCAAACACACATCGCCCAGCTGCTGCCATTCATTATATATCTGGATCCACCCACACACACACACAAACAAGCAGGCATGCAAACAAACAAACATGCAAGCAAACGGTGCATGCACACACCAGCTGTCCTTATCAAGAGGCCAGAACATCGCGGTTCTGTCCCCCGGGACACCGAGCCAAGACAAACTGGACGGCGCCACCTGGTGAGGTATAGGAGCTGCGCGGTACACCGGAGGAGACCACATGCTGCTGCAAACCACAACAGGCTAAAATGTCAACACGGAACAGATGTCGCATCAAGCAGCTGTGGAAATGTCATGTCTTCTGGTGATGCAGCGGCGTTCCCCCTCTGAGCGTAAGAAGAGTGAAGCTTATGAGACAGAGACAAAATGAAAAACGTTCTTACTGCTGTTTACCGACGTCACGATCTGGACAACTTGCCTCTAAATGCTGATCCATAATATTAGGACGACAAATGTTTAAATGCAGATGTGATGTGACCAAACTTCAGGAAAGTAAGGTTTTCGATCAATATGACTGAACATTGACCACTTTTTTGCAGACTCTATTCAAGTAGACCTTTCAAAGTAAAGTTGAGGAAGCACAGCAAAATAAATGGACGTTCTTTCACACATTATGAGAAGCGTTAAGCTGCAGAGCTTCGAAAAAGAAGGGACGTCTGAAGTTACATCAGTACGCCAGGATACGATCATCAGGATATGATAGCAGACGTTCATTAGTTTGAAAAAGCTACACAACCTCCAATATACAATAACAACAATGTAAACAATACAACCTCAATATTTAAATTCAACTGTAACTTATAAAGTTAAGTAACGTGACATTAAGCAACAAATAACTTGTACTAACCTTATTAGCGTTAACTATGCTAATGTTGTGAGCTGATTACAGCTTTTAGCATTTTTTCTCCTGTTGTTGTTGTGCTAACATTAGCGTTAGTTTGCTAACAATATCAGTACAACACTACCTATCTATGCTATGTAATTAGCAAACTAATGTTAACTTTAGATGAAATTATTACATCATGCTTTTTGCATAGTTTCCATGCTGTTGTGCTAACATTAGCGTTAGTCTGCTAACTATATCAGTATAACACTAGCTAGCTATGCTAATGTCGTTAGCAAACTGATGTTAACTGAAATGTTTACATTAGGCTTCTGGCAATTTTATTCCTGTTGTTTTGCTAACGTTAGTGTCCTAACCACATTAGCATAGCCAGCTAACTTTAGCCAACGGTAGCAAAGTCATAAGGTTAGCATAAGTGATTTTCTGCGTAACGTTTTGTAAGCTAGCTTCATAAGTAGCAGCTATATTAAAATATGACGGTTGTATAGTTTATATTGGTGTTATTGCTGGAGGTCGTCTGGCATGGACGCGATACAATTAATTAAATATACGCTCAGGAGGCCAATTTATTTATGAACCATATGTGCAATAAAACAATACACAGCGCAATATGAAACGATGGCATGTAAACATTATTTGTTGATAAGGAAGTGCGATTTAACACTCGTGATAATGCGTGATTTTCCACCATTGGTCCCAGTGCTGAAAGTTAGCCCTGAGCCTTGAGCTCTGCAGCATTAGACACATTATTGCATCAGGATCAACAACGTCTCCTTCACAAGTTTAATCAGACACTAATCCCAAAGAAAGGGTCTCCAGTGTGGCCCAGCCTGCCTCTTATAGAAGACCAGAGCCAGACCGACATAAGCTGCTGCTGAGCTGCAGGTGAGTATTTTTGCAGGAAAGGGGAGGAAGGTGCTACTCTACACGCATCAAAAATAATGAAATGTGCTATAAGAGGGACTCTTTGAGCAGCTCTGTTGCTTATAATGACTGTATGGTGAACTGAATGACATAGTATTATATATGCTAAAAATAGTAGGAAGGAGGAGGTACGACTTCAAAGTCAAGTCTTATAAACAGAACAAGAGCGAGTGCATCCATATGCACTGTAACACGGGGAGGGTGTTTGGAATCGGATGGCGTTTCGCTTTCTTTTGACATGTTGAATTCCTCTGATTTATGAAGGCGGCGGCAAAAAATATAAATGGGTTTCACTGGCACTAAATCTCCATTCACCGGCTGCACATCAACATGAACAAGAGGTCACAGCTCATGACTGTTTAGATACACAGTGAGATTGTGCTGAGCAGAGATAGCTCATGTACAAGCCAGCAAACACAGATGATTAAATGTACCCACAGTGCATACCAATGAAACACTTACAAATGTTTGTTTGTGCACTATAATGTGTGCATGCACTGTGGAGGCTGTATTAGGTCACCAACGTCAGAGATTATTTGAGGGAAACGAATGCTTTAGAAAAACAACACGACTAAACATGACTACGTATTTCACCATCTTTTCTAAAGTTGTTTCCTGTGTAGACAGAAGTTTACTTTGAAGAGACTGTGTGCATTTAACTAGCTGAAACTGACACGTGTTTCTGGACTTTTGTAGGAAAACGTGTGAAAAATGAGGATAATAGTGACTATTGCACGGATACGGTGGAGTCTGTGAGGGCTTGATATAACCTTTAGGGCAAAGCTAGTCAATACAAACACACAATAACTCACCAGGGAAAGTCTTAATAATTCACTGTTGAGCATGGAAGTGACTTCAGTAATCTCCCAACAACACTCAAATGTGATAAAATCAAAAGCTACAAGTGACACGAATCCATATCTGATGGACGTGTTCCTCAATCTGTCGTTCACCTGTCAGAACCGGACCATCTGTGCGGCTCCTTCCTCTTCATCATTACGTCACAGTGGAGTCATGAAGAGCATTGTGTTTGTGTGGATGTGTCAGATTACAGATGATACTGCAGCAGAGAGAGCTGTGAAGGTGCCTACTTCTTTGCGCAGGTCCTGATTTGACACTATAATCACGTTGGGTGGATCTCCGACAGCTGTGGCGGCTCCTCCGATGTTGGTGAAGATTACCTCTGCAATCAGGACATGTCTGGGGTCCAGATTAAGCACCTCACACAACCTGCAAATATCAGACAGAAAAGCCCTTTTAGCCCTGACGAGATTGTGACGAGTGGCAGAAATACATACAGGAGTGTAAGTGATGGATCCTGGAGGAGGAAAAGAGGCATTGGTCCTCTAACATCAGGATCTACACCCTGCTGGTCTGGGATCTAATCAGAGCACAGCTTCTGTGTTATTTGAATCGTTTCAAGTCAAATATCTTCTGTATTCTGACCTTCCGGAGACATTTTGAGAACTTAATAATGGTTGAAGAGCTGGAAATAGAAACACTAATAATGAGGAAGAGACAGAGGTGGGCGGCTCACATGCAGCTGATTCCACAGAGAATTACAGCTTCTGAGTCCCACGTTTGTGATCTATCAACTATTTTAAACACTCACTAATCAACACGTTATATCTGGTTCATTCAATAACAAAAAAAACTCAATTCATCGTTTTATAGAGGTTTATGTGCCGGACCAGACTCACCATGTCCCCCCCCCCCCCCCCCCCCCCCTCGTCTCCGGTCTTTGCGCTAAGCTAAGCTAACCGGCTGCTCGCTGAGGCTTCATATTTACCGCGTGGTGTCAGTGTTCTCATCTAACTCACCACCACAAAGAAAAAAGTTCCCATCGCATCAAACCATAAGTAAATTAATTCATATTCAACTTTAATAACAGTTAGTTTACTTCAAATGTCTTAATAAGACCATGAAGTATAAGACATGTCTCATCCTTCTTTTCTGAAGGTGTGATTCACACTCCACAGCTACTGGATGTCCACATACTGAGACATGTTATATCTGTATCTACTACACACCACACATGTGTTATATCTGTATCTAGTACACACCACACATGTGTTATATCTGTATCTATAACACACCACACATGTGTTATATCTGTATCTATAACACACCACACATGTGTTATATCTGTATCTATAACACACCACACATGTGTTATATCTGTATCTATAACACACCACACATGTGTTATATCTGTATCTATAACACACCACACATGTGTTATATCTGTATCTATAACACACCACACATGTGTTATATCTGTATCTATAACACACCACACATGTGTTATATATGTATCTATAATACACCACACATGTGTTATATATGTATCTATAACACACCACACATGTGTTATATCTGTATCTATAACACACCACACATGTGTTATATCTGTATCTATAACACACCACACATGTGTTATATATGTATCTATAACACACCACACATGTGTTATATCTGTATCTATAACACACCACACATGTGTTATATCTGTATCTATAACACACCACACATGTGTTATATCTGTATCTATAACACACCACACATGTGTTATATATGTATCTATAATACACCACACATGTGTTATATATGTATCTATAACACACCACACATGTGTTATATCTGTATCTATAACACACCACACATGTGTTATATCTGTATCTATAACACATCACATACTGAGACACGTTATATATGTATCTATAATACACCACACATGTGTTATATCTGTATCTATAACACACCACATACTGAGACATGTTATATCTGTATCTATAACACATCACACATGTGTTATATATGTATCTATAACACACCACACATGTGTTATATCTGTATCTATAACACACCACACATGTGTTATATCTGTATCTATAACACACCACACATGTGTTATATCTGTATCTATAACACACCACACATGTGTTATATCTGTATCTATAACACACCACATACTGAGACACGTTATATATGTATCTATAACACACCACACATGTGTTATATCTGTATCTATAACACACCACACATGTGTTATATCTGTATCTATAACACACCACATACTGAGACATGTTATATATGTATCTATAACACACCACACACTGGGAGATGGACCTCTAGATGGACCATGAATGTGAGTCTCTTCTCTCTTCTCATAGTGCACCATTCAGACACGAGGCCATTCAGTAAAATATATTAAACATAAGACGGTAAGAAAACATAAAATTTGCATTTACAAGAAAATGAAATCAAGAAGCGAGAACAAACAAATAAAACTAGAAATAAATTGTATTTTAGAGAGCAATAAAAGCTAAAAGCAGATTAAAAAGGTTTGTATCAAAAGAACAATAATGTATTAAAACCTGACGAAGACGGTGGACGGTGGCAGACCTACCTGATGGTGACTGGGGTGAAGAGCATCATCGTGGTCACGTTGTCCAGAAAAGCAGAGAGAATGGCGGCGATGAGACAGAGGATCATGATCATCGGCCACACTCTTCCTCTGGACAGCTGGTAGGCCTTCAGAGAGAGAACCATGAGAACGACGTTAAGGGAAGTGAGCTTAACACATGAAAGTGTTCATTCACTTCAGTACGACTTGTGACACTTCTGTGTTTCAGCAGTTTAAAGCATCAAGCATGTCGAGGTGAAACCTCATCAGTGAGGACTTATAGCAGCACTGGCATTGGTGGATTATGAGACAAGACGTCCCGACCTCTGGAGCGAGACAAACAGACTTTGTGGTTGTTCAGCCTCTTTTTGTTGCTCTTTTGAGTCTCTGTGGTCATTTTTGTGTTCTTTGAGCTTGATTGTGTGTCTCTTAGTAGTCATTGTGTGTCTCTTTGAGTGACATTCTGAAGGCCAGATGTTCTCCTGACACATTGAGCCCAGAAGAGGTAGAGTACTAGGATTCCAAAAATAGCCTTATAATATATATATATATATTTACACTCTTTCATGCTAATAGAACATAACCCCATGGGACCTCTTCTGTGTAACAGTCTGACGTGTCTCAGAGAAGCTCTTCTAATTTCTTGTCCAACTCACACTTAAAATTCACGATCTTTCATGAAGCTCTGTTCTCCAGGTCTGAGCGCTACTGGACCTGAACTGACCTCCTTCACCGTCCACGGACAACATTCAGGATCAAACCCGAAACCTGGACCGCCTAAAGACAGGACGAAGGTCTAGTCTACTTCTGAGGAACAACAGACTCTTCTGACAACCTGTAATCTGTCATTGTTTGTAGATGTGGATCTAAGTTAAGAAGAACTCTTTAAAGATGAAGTCTATCAGAGAGCATTAACAACAACACAATAATGTGATTATTATATATGATAGAATTCATTCTGTCAGCCCGTTATAGAGTCAGCACATCAAAACCTGTGAGGTCATCTCACGTCACAGAGGGCTTCACAAAGCTCGTGTCAGATTAGTCGAGGTAAAAACTATATTTATATATATATATATATATATATATATATATATATATATATATATACATATATATATATATATATATATATATATATATATATATATATATAGAAATAGCTCAAAGCCTGTCGCCTTTGAGACGACTCTAAAACACTCGAGCGCTTCTATTTTCACAGACTTGTCACTCAGCATCCCGGAGGCAAACATGCACATGGTGTATATATCTATATATATATATATATATATATATATCTATATATATAGATATATATATATATATATATATGTATAGATATATATGACTAAAGGATCTATAACCCACACCTTCGTGTTAAAAAACATCACGACTTCCTCGATTGACACTTCTAGTCCAGCGTCTGTTCTGAGACACAGCTCACCTTCACGGCGCAGTAGTCAAAGAAGCCCGTCTCTGAGAAGATGGCCACCAGCACCATCTGGAACAAACGGGACACGTTCCTTTACATAACAAGATTATGTCACAGCGATATTTCAAAGAACTAGATCAACAAGATGCTGCTCAGTAAGAATCAGGATATTCTTTTCACTAATACTTCACTATCATACTTCTTTAGCTTGCAGATTGATCACAAATGGACTTACTCAGAGTACATTTTGACAGCATAGATTATAACTTCATGGTACTTCAAAGACGTCCCCCTTTGTCCCAAAATGAGCCAAGAACACAATCTAAAAAGTACGTTTGACGGAGACTGTGATGAGACGTTCAGATGTCACTGGTGTGGATGATCTTCTATGTGGATAGTGAGTAGTTGTAGATGTGATGAAGTGTTGAAATCACTTCTTTAAGACGTCAGACACAGTGAAGTGTAAATCTTCCAGTAATGTGAAACAAAGCTTTTTGTACAGCAGGAGTTCATGAACTCATAAACATCACTGTAGAGTCTCACCATGCCGAAGAGAAGAGCCAGCGTCTCGTAGTCGATCCACTCGACCACGGTGACCAGACTGGGCCGCTGTGGGAGACACGTCTCTGTTAGACCCGTTCATCTGCGTTTGATACCAGGATACGCTGTTCTTCTCTTCACTACGCTTCCTGACAACCTGAACACACGCTTCAGTAGCTGCGTCCGCTATAACTCCTCCCGGCCCAGATCCGTCCTCTCGGCGCTGGAGGTCTTTTTCTACGTTCTGACTGGTTCCAGCAGCAGAAGCACAGGTGGACCTTATAAATCTAACTGAAGGGTCCCAGCGAGCCGCAAAGATTCCCTCCAACTGGAACCCATTATTAACGTTATTAATTACGCCTGTGCTTTTCATTTCTGCACAGTTGGAACTTTGAAAACGATTTTTCCAAAGTTGTGTTTTTAGCTTTTCTAGAACATGTTGTTGCAGTAGATTATGAATACTGTTAAAGTGACACAGACTTCCATTTATTTTTACTTTTTTACTAAACAGATTCATCATCAGGAAATCAAAGCTTTTGATGTGTTTGTGAACACGGAGGAATGACAAACACCAAAACTATGAATTCATCTGTAAACAACAATTAATAAGACCACCTGGCCAAATCGACACGGCGGCCATTTTGAATCCCTCAATCAGGAAAAGCAGGTTTTAAATCTCAGCTCTGTTCATCATAAACATCCTGCAGCATCGTTCTTATTAGAAGAAAATCAGTTCATAGAACGTGAAGAGACATTTTCACAGTTAATGATTGTGTCAGAAAAATGCACGACTCACTAAAGTCAGAAGAAGAACTCCCAAACTCTGGATATGGGATTATCCGAGGAGCGCCTGAATGCACCTTAACTTAATCGCTACCTGTCCTTATTGTTCCCTGGATTTCCAACTCACATATTGTCTAAAATACAGAGTTTGAATCAGCTAAGTAGCTTTTTAATTTATTGTGCGGCTGACTAAAACAGAGAAGTGAAAAGAGACTCACATCACCGATGATGGCCAGAGCGGCTAAAGCTGCCAGAGAACCCAACATGGCCGCCAGAGTACGATGCACGATCTGAAAAGTCCAAAAGATTCATCATGAACACGACATTAAAAACTCATTTAACATTTAAATATACTAGTGAACACTTTAAAGTCAAATAAAATGCATTCACAAGGTGTCATTTATGTGAGTGTTTTATTTAAATGAAATAATCCTGCATCTCTAACTGTAATCTAAACGGTGAAGGTGAGCGCGTTCGGTTCGCTTCCTTCTGTCTGAATATCAAGAAGTGCAGAAGTGAAAGGTGATATTGCAGACGGCTCCATGATCCTCCATCTCATGTATGATGCATCCTCATTATTACGGACTGCAGCCTGTGAAGAGCACGGCCGCCTTATCAGACAGCAGAGCTGCTCCTCTGACATTCAGCCGCCGCAATAAACCGCCGGAAAGTAGGTCACGCTTCGTTTATGAACGGATGAAGACGAGATGAAACACGAGGCGAGTCGTTGACACACAGACGGTCACTTCAGTGAAGAAGTGTTCCTATGAAGTGAAATACAGTCTGTTAAGAGGAAACACAACGGGGACTGGTTGGTTGGTTGGTTCACCTCAAAGATGATGAGAACGTAGACTCCGGTCAGGATGATTGCAGCGATGCCCACCTGCGTCTCCACGGTGACGTAGAGCGACTGGTGGGTCATGGAGAGCGGCACCACCTCGTTCTCCTGCAGGAAGGCCTGGACCGTGATGACGATGGGGTCGCTGTGTGGGAGACGGAGGCAGCATGTACAATCTGTCACTGAGCGTTCACCGACCCACAGACCGTAGTCAGGAACCGGCTCGGTTTGTTATGTGGGAGTCTGGCAGCGGAGGCAAAGTCCGAGAAACAAACAGCACACACTCAACAATAATGGAACATGCATGAAGTTATGTGGCGTAAAGTCACAAATTGTAAAGCTTTTAATTAAACATGACTTTGTTAAGAAAAGAATTCAGTAATGACAGCCTGCAGAGAAGTTTGGGAAGAAACAAAACGACTACAAAGACTCAAACAGACTCACAATGACTATCAAAACAACCACAAAGAGACATAAAACGACTACAAAAATACACTAAACCACAGAGAGACCCCTAACGACTACAAAGAGACACAAATAAGAATAAGAAAGAAAATGAAAATACCTGCTGAGCATCTCAAATGTTTTGGTCAACAGAATCTGGTCACTTCGTTCTCCGTGCAGAGGAATGGTCCAGTTATAGATCACCTGACCACAAACAGCAGAAGATCAATGAGATGGTTGATGATGACGATGATGACGATGACGATGATGACGCTCACCTGTTGAGACCTCCTCCTCCGCTGTCCCGGCGACTCGATCTGCTCCACCTGGACCAGGATGTAGTCCTGGTTGTCGAGGTCCACCTTCCCTTTGGTGAACGGCCCCCCCACCTGGAGCTTCAGCAACGCGTTATCTCTGAAGTCTGTCAGGTTCATGGCTGAGGGACGAGGACGGTCAAGAGAAACATCTGCGGGAGCTGAGTGTGTGTGTGTGTGTGTGTGTGTGTGTGTGTGTGTGTGTTTCTGAGAGGACACCAGATATATTGAGCTGTTTCTATGTGGTCGTCTTCAGTCTCTTTGTAGTCGTTTCACTTCTAGTCATTTTAAGTGTCAGAGTCGTTTTGATCCACTTTTAGTCATTTCACATCTACATCAAGTCATTTTCAGTCTCCTTCTAGTCTTTTGGGTCGTTTGAAGTCGTTTATTCTGTGTTCGTGGTCTTTTCACGTCTCTCTGTTTTCGTTTTGTGTCTTTTTTCTCCACAACGTTTCGTCAGTCAGACCTCCTGACCTCCTGGTCTGTACCCGTTGGGCCCCTCCAGGAGCCCATCTGTGGTTTTAAAGGCCCGCTGGGTCTCTTGCAGATCTCTCTTTTTGTTTCTAATTTCAGAACACATCATAAAATAAAAATGTGCACCGATGGAAGCCGTAGGAAAAGATACAGAAACTGTCTGTTGAGGAGACGGCCAGCATCCTCCAGGGGTTGTCTCTGTCTGGATACATGCTGAAGAACAGCTGAACACACAACACCGTGTTCAGTCAGCAGATGATGAGGAACCAGGAACCAACATGCAGCTACACATTCATCTACATTTAGACATGGAACTAATCAGAGTTCCACAGATGTGTAGATTTATTTCATCATAAGTTAAATATTAGGAACACTTACACTGCAGAGGACGACGATGGTAAACATTGTGGCAATTTTGGAGACTCTGAAGCAGCATCTGAAAAAACAGAAAGAAATACAACAGACCTGATGAAGGATCGAGACATGAAACTATCGCAAATATTACCAGTGTAGGAAATAACATAATATATAATAATAATATTATAATAAGTTATTTTTAGGGGGTTTTCTTGACAAATATTTAATATTTTACCTCTTTAGATCTCTAAAATATATTCAGAAGGAAATATCACAACAGGAAAAAACAGCAGCTTATGAAACATCTGCATCATGTGAAACAGAAACATCATGTGAAACAGAAACATCTGCATCATATGAAACATCTGCATCATGTGAAACAGAAACATCATGTGAAACAGAAACATCATGTGAAACAGAAACATCTGCATCATATGAAACAGAAACATCTGCATCATATGAAACACCTGCATCATATGAAACATCTGCATCATATGAAACAGAAACATCTGCATCATGTGAAACATCGCATCATATGAAACATCTGCATCATATGAAACAGAAACATCTGCATCATATGAAACAGAAACATCTGCATCATATGAAACATCTGCATCATATGAAACAGAAACATCTGCATCATGTGAAACATCGCATCATATGAAACATCTGCATCATATGAAACAGAAACATCTGCATCATATGAAACAGAAACATCTGCATCATATGAAACATCTGCATCATATGAAACAGAAACATCTGCATCATGTGAAACATCGCATCATATGAAACATCTGCATCATATAAAACAGAAACATCTGCATCATATGAAACAGAAACATCTGCATCATGTGAAACATCTGCATCATATGAAACATCTGCATCATGTGAAACATCTGCATCATGTGAAACGTGTTCACGGCTTCCTGCTCTCACTTCATGCTGCTGGTGA
>NW_027176539.1:1913944-2048944 GCF_023349555.1 Cebidichthys violaceus | reverse complement strand
TCTAAAGCTCCACTGTGTTCTAAAGCTCCACGTTGTTCTAAAGCTCCACTGTGTTCTAAAGCTTCACTGTGTTCTAAAGCTCCACTGTGGTCTAAAGCTCCACGTTGTTCTAAAGCTCCACTGTGTTCTAAAGCTTCACTGTGTTCTAAAGCTCCACTGTCTTCAAAAGCTCCACTGTGTTCTAAAGCTCCACTGTGTTCTAAAGCTCCACTGTGTTCTAAAGCTTCACGTTGTTCTAAAGCTCCACTGTGTTCTAAAGCTTCACGTTGTTCTAAAGCTCCACTGTGTTCTAAAGCTCCACTGTGTTCTAAAGCTCCACGTTGTTCTAAAGCTCCACTGCGTTCTAAAGCTTCACTGTGTTCTAAAGCTTCACTGTCTTCAAAAGCTCCACTGTGTTCTAAAGCTTCACTGTGTTCTAAAGCTCCATGTTGTTCTAAAGCTCCACTGTCCACGTTGTTCTAAAGCTCCACTGTCCTCATTGTTCTAAAGTTCCATTGTGTTCTAAAGCTCCACTGTCCACGTTGTTCTAAAGCTCCACTGTGTTCTAAAGCTCCACTGTCCACGTTGTTCTAAAGCTCCACTGTGTTCTAAAGCTCCACGTTGTTCTAAAGCTCCACTGTGTTCTAAAGCTCCACGTTGTTCTAAAGCTCCACGTTGTTCTAAAGCTTCACTGTGTTCTAAAGCTCCACTGTGTTCTAAAGCTCCACATTGTTCTAAAGCTCCACTGTGTTCTAAAGCTCCACTGTGTTCTAAAGCTCCACGTTGTTCTAAAGCTTCACTGTGTTCTAAAGCTCCACGTTGTTCTAAAGCTTCACTGTGTTCTAAAGCTCCACGTTGTTCTAAAACTTCACTGTGTTCTAAAGCTCCACATTGTTCTAAAGCTCCACTGTGTTCTAAAGCTCCACTGTGTTCTAAAGCTCCACTGTGTTCTAAAGCTTCACTGTGTTCTAAAGCTCCACTGTGTTCTAAAGCTCCACGTTGTTCTAAAGCTCCACTGTGTTCTAAAGCTCCACGTTGTTCTAAAGCTTCACTGTGTTCTAAAGCTCCACATTGTTCTAAAGCTCCACTGTGTTCTAAAGCTCCACTGTGTTCTAAAGCTCCACGTTGTTCTAAAGCTTCACTGTGTTCTAAAGCTCCACTGTGTTCTAAAGCTCCACGTTGTTCTAAAGCTCCACTGTGTTCTAAAGCTCCACGTTGTTCTAAAGCTTCACTGTGTTCTAAAGCTCCACGTTGTTCTAAAGCTTCACTGTGTTCTAAAGCTCCACATTGTTCTAAAGCTCCACTGTGTTCTAAAGCTCCACTGTGTTCTAAAGCTCCACGTTGTTCTAAAGCTTCACTGTGTTCTAAAGCTCCACTGTGTTCTAAAGCTCCACGTTGTTCTAAAGCTCCACTGTGTTCTAAAGCTCCACGTTGTTCTAAAGCTTCACTGTGTTCTAAAGCTCCACGTTGTTCTAAAGCTCCACTGTGTTCTAAAGCTCCACTGTGTTCTAAAGCTTCACGTTGTTCTAAAGCTCCACTGTGTTCTAAAGCTCCACTGTGTTCTAAAGCTTCACTGTGTTCTAAAGCTTCACGTTGTTCTAAAGCTTCACTGTGTTCTAAAGCTCCACGTTGTTCTAAAGCTCCACTGTGTTCTAAAGCTCCACTGTGTTCTAAAGCTTCACGTTGTTCTAAAGCTTCACGTTGTTCTAAAGCTTCACTGTGTTCTAAAGCTTCACGTTGTTCTAAAGCTTCACTGTGTTCTAAAGCTTCACGTTGTTCTAAAGCTCCACTGTGTTCTAAAGCTCCACTGTGTTCTAAAGCTTCACTGTGTTCTAAAGCTCCACTGTGTTCTAAAGCGTCACTGTGTTCTAAAGCTCCACGTTGTTCTAAAGCTTCACTGTGTTCTAAAGCTTCACTGTGTTCTAAAGCTCCACGTTGTTCTAAAGCTCCACGTTGTTCTAAAGCTCCACTGTGTTCTAAAGCTTCACTGTGTTCTAAAGCTCCACGTTGTTCTAAAGCTTCACTGTGTTCTAAAGCTCCACTGTGTTCTAAAGCGTCACTGTGTTCTAAAGCTCCACGTTGTTCTAAAGCTTCACTGTGTTCTAAAGCTTCACTGTGTTCTAAAGCTCCACGTTGTTCTAAAGCTCCACGTTGTTCTAAAGCTTCACTGTGTTCTAAAGCTCCACTGTGTTCTAAAGCTCCACGTTGTTCTAAAGCTCCACTGTGTTCTAAAGCTCCACTGTGTTCTAAAGCTTCACTGTGTTCTAAAGCTTCACGTTGTTCTAAAGCTTCACTGTGTTCTAAAGCTTCACGTTGTTCTAAAGCTCCACTGTGTTCTAAAGCTTCACGTTGTTCTAAAGCTCCACGTTGTTCTAAAGCTCCACGTTGTTCTAAAGCTTCACTGTGTTCTAAAGCTCCACGTTGTTCTAAAGCTCCACGTTGTTCTAAAGCTTCACTGTGTTCTAAAGCTCCACTGTGTTCTAAAGCTCCACGTTGTTCTAAAGCTCCACTGTGTTCTAAAGCTCCACTGTGTTCTAAAGCTTCACGTTGTTCTAAAGCTTCACTGTGTTCTAAAGCTTCACGTTGTTCTAAAGCTCCACTGTGTTCTAAAGCGGTCAGAGGGTCAAACAGGACTTTCACTCAGGAGATCAGAATGATCGTTGACTGAAGCTAAACATGGAGCTTTGCTGACTGAACCTCAAACACAATGAGGAGTTCAGTCTCAGACGTAGAAATGTTGATATGAAACTTATTTTTGGTTCATAGACGAGTCGAGATTCAACATATCGATGGTTTGTCTGAAACGTATTCCATTTGAGGAATGTTTGCTACGAACTACAGCTTTTTGTTTTTATTAAGAAGTAAAAGTACATTACAGTACATTACAGTACATTACAGTACATTTACGTTAGTGACCCGTTATCTGGATGAATGAAGGGAACAAAGACGGTTTAGTGCTGGTTTTGATCTTTTCATGGATTTATTAACCATAAAACATGTACTTGAAGTCTCTCCCCTCTGAACTCACCTTACTGACTACACAATGTAGTGCTCAATACAACCTTTCTGTTATACCTTAGTACTTCTTATACAGTGTAAACTTTTACTCTTTACCTTTCTCTTATTGCTATTGTATTCTAGTATTATTTCTTTTACACTTAATAATTGTTGTTGTATTGTTGAAATATGTTTATATTTGTATTCTCCTGTTTTTTAGTATTCTTCCATTTTTAATGAAACTCTGGAACAAGAGCTTCCTTCAGGATTAATAAAGTTCTATCTTATCTTAACTCAACTTTAGAACATTTAGTTTCTGTTTTTCGAGGTCTTTAAACTCGACCAATCACAAGCCAGCAGAGCGTCTTTCCCACCAGTGACCCTCGTGAACGATCGACTGAAGCTTCCTACCCGTCCTCCTGTCGAACGGGGACGAATCCGTCGGCGTGGATGACGCACTGTCCCGAGGGCGGAGCGGCCGACCGCTGCAGCTTCTGGGCGTCGCTCCGCTCCGAGATGCCGCGCAGCAGACGGAGCTCCCCGAAGTTCCCGGCGACGGCCTCCGGCGACCGCAGGCTGTTCCGGCCCTGGAGGCCCTGGGCCGACGCCGGAGACATCTCCATCTCGGTTTGGTTCTCCAGATACATGCCGAGGCTGACGGAGGGGAGAAGGACGGTGTTTATTCAGAAGAACCTCAAAGTCAACATCAACGAGCAAACCGGCAGCAACACCACAGGTAGTCTAACGTTTGGTCTCCTTCCACTGACGCTATGAGAGCCGTGAGACTCAACCAAAACACCAACGTGATGCTGGAAAACAAAACAATGAGCTGAAAGACGCTAAAGCAGGAGCCACAGAGTCAGGTGATCAGGTCTGTGGTGATGCGTCATGTGATCCACTGACAATGTGAGGACAGTGACTGTAGCAGATTTAAAGTTACAAGAGGGAATCTTTTGTTTTCTGAAACTTAAAACGATGATTTTAAGTTGACTTTTATAACTTCATCACCTTCAAAGACTCTCTGAGTGTTTGTGTTGTTGAGAGACTTTAGTGATTTAAAGTCTCATCAACACAGACTCACTAGCAGACAGAGGCAGCAGCTCAGTGCTGTAGAGGTAGAATCAGTGCTTTAGTGAATGGAGTCTGGTGTCTTTGTGGAGATCAGAGATAACAGCTTCTGGTTCTATGGACTCATGTACTGCAGTAGAACACTGACTGTGGAGGAGAACCTCACACTGACGTCTCTACTGTCCCTTCAGGACAGATGGACGGTCACGTCTTTCAGGAACAAGGAGCTCTGTCTCCTCTTTGACGTCTGGAGCTGCAGCTCCTGCGTGAAGCCTTTGGCTCGTTAGCTCAGACCCTCCAGTGCACCGTGCCTCACACCAGCTGGGTGATTCACCACGCCCATAATGCACTTCAGCGTGAGGTCAGCGGATGAGGTCAGACACGTGGTCCTCGCCGCCACAGAGGCAGTCGGCGTGAGCTCGACGGGATTATTGCTCACATGAAAAGGAACTCGTGACATTTGAGCCGGCGGTGATAAGTCCTCTGAGGAGTGAGACTACGGTCCTGTGAGGAGGTGGTACCTCCAAGAACCGATCCTTCTCACAGTCTGCAGCCTCGTAGCACGTGACGGTTTGATCCTCATTAATAGAACACATATATATACACATATATATATATATATATATATATATATATATATATATATATATATATATATATATATATATATATATACTCACTACGACAGCTGCTAAAGTTGCAGCATGTTATTTACAGAAACAATAAATCTTCAACCACACACCATTAATCCTCATCTTTCATAACGACGCCTTGTCTTCCTCATCGAATGCTTGTGAGGGGGGAAGAATGCTCCTCTTCATCACTGCTTTCTTAATTTCTCCACGCTCCGTTCACAGCGGTCAACGAGAAACCAGCGTTACATGAGATTACTCTTTATTATCAGATAATGTGAATATGATGATAGTTATGTTTGTTCAGTTTCTTTACTGTTAGAACATCATCTCTGAATAGTTTGTATTGTTTTTACCATGTAAAGTGCCTTTATGTATTATTATTATTATTATTATTAATAATAATAATGAACGGGTTAGCCACATGTATTTTAAAAGTGCTCAGAATATTACTACAACATCACTGTACAAGTACATTTACCACATTAGTGTTTATGTGCACAGAGCTCACTGATGTGCAGCAGTGTTATGATCATAATGATTAAACATGAAATGAAACCCACTACTGTCACAGGATGTAAAGGAAACGGCTGCTGACTTCAAATTAAAGTCAAACTTTTATTTTGGCGAGGAGAAAGAGACGGAGATGAAAGTGATGAGACCAACCTGTAGAGATGATGATGATGATGATGAGGATGATGATGATGATGAGGAGGATAATGAGGATGTTAAATGATGAACATCCAACAATCAAAGGCACGAGTTAAAAACCAGGCAGACAATCTGATGCTGGACTGTGATGAAGACGAGGGAGGCCGAGGTGTTTCTTCTCCTCTTCGTCCTCCCTGGATCGAGGAGCTGAGGGGGTCTGGGTCTGGTGGAGCTGAGGGGTCTGGAGGACCTGAGGGGTCTGGGTCTGGGTCTGGAGGAGCTGAGTGGAGGAGTGCGACAGTGTTCTCTGCACTAATAGCAGATAAACGTTTCTCATTAAATCCTCTCTCTCTCTCTCTCTCTCTCTCTCTCTCTCTCTCTCTCTCTCTCTCTCTCTCTCTCTCTCTCTCTCTCTCTCTCTCTTCTTTGAACCAAACTCCCCACGCTGCTTAGCCGCCTCCCCCCCTCCCCACCTACACCAAATCCATCCTCCAGAGAAAACCAGTTTCTTGATCTAAATAAATAAATACAATTCTGGTCCTAAACTGTTATATTTGGATAATTTAAGGAAAATGCATATGTGTGTTTATGTTAAAATGGGGCGATCAAAGCATCCAGATCCTGGACTCAGAAGTTGATATTAATTCTTATTTAAATGTGAATTAGTACCTTAGAGAGCCTCAGTCACCTAAGGGTGTCGAAAGATCACAGACAGGCTCCAAGGAACAAGGAAGACTAACCCCCCCCCCAAAAAAGCTTAAATAGCTTTAAAATGTTTCTAGATTGATCTTTGTGCAAATGGAGGTTTAAAAGGTGGGGGGGGGGTCTTTGGGGCCCGACTCTAAAGGTCGGAGGGAACGTGTGAAAACTGCCCCGAGCAACCTTCAGTTCAATGTAATAAAGTTACTGATCAGTAACTCTGCTGTAGTGACCATTAACGTCAACAAGTACACCTGATGCTTTATACATGTAACCTGTTACACATGGAACCTGTTACACATGCAACCTGTTACAGATGTAACCAGTTACACATGTAACCTGTTACACATGTAACCAGTTACACATGCAACCTGTTACAGATGCAACCTGTTACACATGTAACCAGTTACACATGCAACCTGTTACACATAGAACCTGTTACAAATGCAACCAGTTACAGATGCAACCTGTTACACATACAACCTGTTACACATGCAACCTGTTACAAATGCAACCTGTTACACATGTAAGCTGTTACACATGGAACCTGTTACACATGCAACCTGTTACACATATAACCTGTTACACATGCAACCTGTTACACATATAACCTGTTACACATGGAACCTGTTACACATGCAACCTGTTACAAATGCAACCTGTTACACATGGAACATGTTACACATGCAACCTGTTACACATGCAACCTGTTACACATATAACCTGTTACACATGCAACATGTTACACATGTAACCAGTTACAGATGCAACATGTTACACATGCAACCTGTTACACATGTAAGCTGTTACACATGCAACCTGTTACACATGCAACCTGTTACACATATAACCTGTTACACATGGAACCTGTTACACATGGAACCTGTTACACATGCAACCTGTTACAAATGCAGCCTGTTACAAATGCAACCTGTTACATATGTAAGCTGTTACATATGGAACATGTTACACATGCAACCTGTTACACATAGAACCTGTTACACATGCAACATGTTACACATGTAACCAGTTACAGATGCAACCTGTTACAGATGCAACCTGTTACACATGTAAGCTGTTACACATGCAACCTGTTACACATAGAACCTGTTACACATGAAACCTGTTACACATGGAACCAGTTACACACGGAACCTGTTACTCACAAAACCTTTTACACGTTACACATGGAACCTGTTACTCATCACCTCTTCAGCTCATCTCCGTCAGACTTAAAGCCACAAACGTGCTGATTAATTACAGTTTCTCGCTTTTTTTTTATTAAAAAATTAGCTTTTCAATCACAACGTTTTTATATTTCAAAGGCAGAGAGTAATGTAAACTAAGGGACGCTATCTGCATTCTTTTAATAAATGTACCTTTAACCCGACACAAGTGAGCAGATCAGGATTCCAGGAGGAGAAATTCCTCCAGTGATCTGAATGACATTTTTCTTTTCATTTACTCGAGTGACGACAGTCGTTTGATTTCCAGCATCTGACCCTCTCCATTCTCAGAAACCAGTGAGGACAATGTTCCCCATTGAGGAGGAGTCACCTGCTCCGGACTCCCTGGAGACTCTCTGGTCTTGTGGGCCGACAGCAGCGAGAGCAGAGCGATCACATGGACGGAGAGGAGAGAGAGGAGAGAGAGCCGGAGGCGTAGACACCGACTCCTGCATGAATGACTTTCTCTCTGCTCAGCTTCTGGTACCCACACAAACCAACAGTCATGTGACGCAGTACAGGAATCACCATCATCATCATCATCGTCATCCTCCTGAGGTGCATTGATGAAGGCACGCTGATGGTCATCTACAGCAGCAGTTATGTCTACAGGAGACGAAAACGAAGACAAAACCTATCCTCTGTCCTGATATCAGTGTAGCCCCGCCCCTAAATCATCCCCTCTTTATGGTGTGTTTGACTCTAAATGGAGCATAATGTACTAAATGAACATCATGGTGTATTGAAGAAGACTGTAAACTAGAGATTGAGACCATAAACTCATGTTTACTATGTTTACTGAGGTACCTCGTGATACGTCACCTTCCCTCGAGCTGTCGAGATGTTTCGGCGGACCGATAAATAGAACTTTGTGTATGAATCTGTAAAGAAGCATATTTCATGTTTTGAAGGCATAAGTCGACTGAACCTCAGCTTCTCTCTTCATCACACTGGTGAGAAGCAGATGTTGCCTCCATTTAGAGCTTCAGGGCCTGAACAAAGCTGATGAAGAAGATCAAGTCTGAGGAACGTGGATTCCCGTCTCCTGGACAACCTTCCTGCAGCAACAAGGTTCAAGGTCTCTAGAAGCGTCATCAGCTGGTTTAGCTTTTTTTCTGGATTATTAGCAGATTTTCTCTGCTGGTCTGGGGAGACGTAATGGAATCAGGGTTCATAGTCTGATCCCACTGGATATTTCCAAAGAGCTGTTCAACTGCTTAGTCTTTGGACAGCCGACCGACTGGCCGACACCGGGTCAACAGTTCAAGATTCCCAGTAGCTGTGGAGGTGCTGGTGGGATTCTGTTCATGAGGTCTTGCAGCCCTGATCCTCAGATCATCTCCCAAAAAAACTGTAATACAATCAAACTTCTTATAAAATGTTTAATAAACTATTTAACAGAGAAAACAGAATCACTAATCTCTTTTAAATCACTTAAAACACATTTTTACTTTTATGTGATGTCGTCGCTTTACTGCTTTATTTTTACTTGTTGATTTTTCTATATATTTTGTATTATTTTATTGTATTAATTTATAGTTTAGTTTAGTTTGTGTCGTATGGATTGTTTAATCAGAGGTTTAACTCTGTCTTCGATGAGCTTCACTGAGCTGAATGTTGTTTTATTTTGTTACATGGATAAAGTTATTATTATTTCACGTTAGAAAGAAATTCTTACACACAGTTTATTAATGCAGACATAGATCAGTAACACGTCGTCGCATTGGGCCGTGAGTTGGACTCTAACACTCTGATCAAGTTTGCTGACAGTAACTCGTCGTCTCAAACCGAGTTTTACTTTATGAATAAAAAGAATATTCAGCCACAAGTAACGTAAATGATCAATGTCAGTGTCTTTAAATATGAATATGTTAACTTTATTGATAAAGCAGCTTGTTTACAGGAGGTGTAATTCAAAGAAACAAGAGGATGAAATAAAAACAATAAATGAATAGTTTGTATTTTCATTAAAGGAGACATGGAAGGTTTCTCCTCATGAGGTCACATGATGCTGCAGACCCCCCCCCCCCCCCATGTGACCCACTGAGACGTTAATCATTTTAACGAGACGTTAAGACGAACACTGCAGTAATAGAAGCTGAACCACTTTAACAGTTATAATACTGAGATCATGAGCAGGATTTTATGTTAATGTTATAATATTTCACATATTAAAATGTGCATCTGCATTCCTACACATTAACTCCACAGGTGTGAATGACGATGATGTAATACGACATGCGTGTCCTGATGATGATGATGATGACACTTTTCTGCATTAATAAATAATGTTTCTCTTTATTTGCATATTTGTTATTGAGGTAACCCCGTTAGTTTAATGTGACACTTTGATTGGATTTTAACACGTTATTAGTAATTGTATCAGATTACATTTTGAAGGGCTCCATCAGTAGGATGATGTCATGAGACACCATGTGACTGAAGGACAGCTGTTCTTAAAATATTCCTCTCTGACTTCCTGGAAAGCAGAATGTTTACAGATGAGCTTCTTCTCACCGTGTGATGGAAACGTTACTTTACAAATGTAATAGGTTACATTTTAGTTTAGTTTAGTGTGTGTTAATGTGTGTAATGGTGTGTGTGTGTGTGTGTGTGTGTGTTGTCTTATATTTTAGTCCCTGCGGCCCGAGACACTATGAGGAATGTGTGTGTGTGTGTGTGTGTGTGTGTGTGTGTGTGTGTGTGTGTGTGTGTGTGGGCGAGGGGGGGGGGGCAGCAGCCCAGAGGGAATTATGGGAGTTTTCTTTCATCCAGTAGTGATGTCCAACATGCTGCTACAACCTTTGTTCCACATATTAAAGAAGGAAAATCTGATTTCATTTCGACTGAAGAGACCAGAATGAACTCTGACCGCTTAGAAAACGGAACTCTGAGTCTCATCACATTAAACAACATGACATCACTAACGTATGACATCACTGTTACCTGCAGTGGACGAGGATGCCGTCTTTGACCACACCCATCTTCAAACTCCTCCTTCACTTTGATCTCAGGTTTATTTCTAACAGATTTCAGATTTTTAAATAGAATAAAAAAAAATCAACTACACACCTGTAGAGTTCAGTGACGACAAATCAGGCCAGGAAGGGGGGGGTAATGGATGGTCCAACAGACCATAAAGCAGGGGATGCTTTAGGGGCGGGGCTACACAGTGATTGGCAGGTCTCTACCAGAGACGTATACGACGTCTCTACGTCACTCCTCCTCAGTCCAGATGTGGTCACTTCCTGTTCACTGGTTGTAAAAAAACAAGATGGCGACGGCCAAAATGTCACCATGACTACGTCCACTTCTTATAAACAGCAAATAAATAAATATAAATCAAGCTCAACACAGAATCGCTCCGGTTCTTTTTGCATTTGAATTTATTAACAGAAATGTATTAACATTGAATATGCAGGAATGAGACCTTCTGTGAATACATGGCACGATCATATTATGTACATTCTTTAAGGAGACGGTGCACAGACACTGTTGGGGGGGGGGGGGGGGTGTGTGTGTCTTAAAACGAAGTGAGAAACACTGACTTCTTTAAGTTAAAAATGTTTTTATAGAAAGAAACATGGCCGTTACCAAGAAAACAAAATACTACTGTTGTGTCGTACATCGATTTCTATATACAAACTAGTGAATTCACAGGAACCAGAGGGAGGAGATCTACCACAGTGCTTCTTTTCTTCTTAAACTGTAACAATATACACGATTCCCATGTAACACAACAATTACATGTGCAGCCGATCACTTCATTTTAAAGAAACTGAATTCCTCGTTTAGCTTATAACGCTTTTTAAAGCTCATTGCACGTTTTTCCCCCCACAGACGTTTGTGTCTCGCATGAATGTGTTTGTGTGTCGACAGGTGAGGTGTGAACGTCCTCCGACTCAGTGTCCCGTCAGGTAGACCTCCTACTCAGTGTCCCGTCAGGTAAACCTCCTACTCAGTGTCCCATCAGGTAGACCTCCTACTCAGTGTCCCGTCAGGTAGACCTCCTACTCAGTGTCCCGTCAGGTAAACCTCCTACTCAGTGTCCCATCAGGTAGACCTCCTACTCAGTGTCCGGTCAGGTAGACCTCCTACTCAGTGTCCGGTCAGGTAGTCCTGGTGGAGTCGGAGGCGAATGAGTCGGCGTCCTCGTTGTCCGAGTCCTCGCTGCTGTCGTCGGCGGCCGGCTCCCCGGACAGCGCGATGCGGCGTAGTCGTCGGTGTCGATGACTTGCAGAAGTGGATGGCGTATTTGAGCTTCTCCTCCAGCACCTGTTTGCACGAGTACCTGGGCAGCTTGAGCAGGAAGAAGCAGGTGTAGGACTCGGCAGGAAGTGGTCGGGAGGTTGTACTTATCCAGCACCTGCATGGGGGGACAGAGAAGATGGCGCTCTGAGGTCTCCGTACGCTGCTTTTATACTGCTGTGTTTAAGAGGCTACGCTGTACGGAGGCTCCATGAGGACCAGACTAAAGGACTCCTGTTGACCCTTACGCTGGCTATATATCCAGCTTTAGTCTTTCCGGCACAGGAGCCTCCAACAGGAGCCTCCAACATGTGTTTATGTGAGACTTCAGACTTGCACTTCTTACCTGCACGACAAAGTCCCGCCCCCGGAAGTCGGCGATGGTGCGTGGCAGACGCGTGCGCCCCCAGACGAACCTCAGGAAGAGGGACCGCTCCGTGTTGGAGAAGGACTCCATCACTCCCAGAACCACTGGATGAGCGACGACGTGGGCTCCACCCCTTTATACGTGGCCACGGACTTCAGCAGGTGGAGCGGGATGTCCGGGCTTCCACACACCTGAGGACAGAGGGGGGAGGGGCTTACTGTTAAACCAGGACACGGCCGGAGGACACAGAGACAACGACAGGTAACGATCTGCTCTCACTGACCATCGTCTCCAGCTCGTATCCGGTGAACAGAGACAACAGAGGGACGGGAACTACTCGAGCCATCCCCTCTCTGACCGCCGACACCTGCTCGTCAAACTCATGGAGCCTGGGGGGGGAACAGGAAGTTATAACACAACCATAGAGAGAGAGAGAGAGAGAGAGAGAGAGAGAGAGAGAGAGAGAGAGAGAGAGAGAGAGAGAGAGAGAGAGAGAGAGAGAGAGACAGAGAGAGAGAGAGAGAGAGAGACAGAGAGAGAGAGACAGTTTTGCTGACTGGGCTGATCCTCTCCCACCTGTAGTTAATGGCCAGGCGGACGTATTCTGCGCGGTTCTCCAGGGTGATGTGTGAGTACTTGGAGCTCAGCTGGATGTCTTGTCCGCTGGCGTTGGGCACCGTGAAGGGAAGCGTCATGGCCTCGAACTCCTCCGCCGTGGCCTCGTTGTCCCGGATGTACATCAAGCCGGGAATGAAATCCTTATCGACCTGAGAGGAACCGGAGGAGAAGGTTTAAAGAGAGCAGTGAGATTTAGAGACATAGACGTCTCTTGATTTATTCCCTCAGTAAACATTGTAAACATGAGTTTATGTCTCAATCTCTAGTTTACAGTCTTCTTCAATACAGCATGATGTTCATTTAGTACATTATGCTCCATTTAGAGTCAAACACACCATAAAGCAGGGGATGATTTAGGGGCGGGGCTACACGCTGATTGACAGGTTTGTTGTAGTTGTGTCTATGTGTGTGTGTGTGTGGTTGTGTCATCACTACGTTCAGAGAACATCAGAGCGTTGGAGTCTCTCTGCAGTGAGTGTGACGTTTGTCCGCTCTGGCTCCTGTAGAAACTCGGTGCTCACTATGAAGATATGAAAGTCTTTTCTCAATAAGCTCTACACTGATTAAAACATCGTGATCAGAGTATTATCCTCCATGAAGCCCTGAATGTGACCCAGTGTCTCCTCAGAGCAGAGCATCACCTGGTGAAGCGCTCCTCTCTGTGCTGCGTCACAGCTCCCCTGAGCTCCTCGTCTCTAACCCTCAGAGCGTCTCAAGGGCACAAAGCCAGACAAGAGCGCTTTGTGAAGCTTCTCCGCTTCTCTCTGGAGCTCATGATCTCAGCGTGAGGGAGCAGGAGAGGGCTCACAACAAAAGCTCAGATTGTGGATCGGGACTCCTTTGACTCGGAGTGAGCGAGGATTTGCGGGAACGGGAATGAGTTTCTCACAGAGGAGCTTAAGGTTTAATCTGAGGAGGAATGTATAGGAATGTGTTCTCTCTGCAGGTTCTAATGCACATCATGAGGCGGCTATGGTGTCTGGCATGAAGAGAGGACGTTCCTCACTGTTGGTTTACTTCATTCCCTGATGGATCCTGTTGATTTGATCCCACAGAGACTCAGGAGTTCAGCCGAGCTGGCGTTGATGTTTCACATCCCTGTAGAACATTTGTACGAGCCTCAATTTCAGCGGATTTCCGCCTGCAGAAGTCCCTGATTGACCAACTAAATCCTTTGTTCCAACAGAATGTCTTAAAACAGGGAGTTCCCTCCTCAAAGCCTGGTAACGTGAGACGAACACAACCACAGAAGAAAGGACCATGTGTGGCTGGAGATGGTGACGTAGCTCGCTAACGTTATGTGTTGGCAGCCACAACCTGTTAGCCCACAACACGTTAGCCCACAACACGTTAGCCCCACATCACGCTAGCCCGGAACACGTTAGCCCACAACACGTTAGCCCACATCACGCTAGCCCGGAACACGTTAGCCCACAACACGTTAGCCCACATCGCGCTAGCCCGGAACACGTTAGCCCACAGCAGTTAGCCCAAAAACAATAAGCCCAAAAGCAGTTAGCCCACAGCAGTTAGCCACAACACGCTAGCCCACAACAGTTAGCCCACAACAGTTAGCCACAACAGTTAGCCACAGCAGTTAGCCACAGCGTTAGCCACAACACGCTAGCCCACAGCAGTTAGCCCAAAAACAGTTAGCCCACAGCAGTTAGCCCACAGCAGTTAGCCACAACAGTTAGCCCACAACAGTTAGCCACAGCAGTTAGCCACAGCAGTTAGCCCACAACAGTTAGCCCACAGCAGTTAGCCACAACAGTTAGCCACAACAGTTAGCCACAACAGTTAGCCCACAACAGTTAGCCACAACAGTTCGCCACAGCAGTTAGCCCACAACAGTTAGCCACAGCAGTTCGCCACAGCAGTTAGCCCACAACAGTTAGCCACAGCAGTTAGCCACAACAATTAGCCCACAACAGTTAGCCACAGCAGTTCGCCACAACAGTTAGCCCACAGCAGTTAGCCCACAGCAGTTAGCCACAACAGTTAGCCACAACAGTTAGTGTTAGCATCAAACTTGTGGTGGGATAGTTCATGTACTGTGTAGTTAACTATAAACCCTTTTAGAGATTCTGTCAACAACAGAACAGAACCACATGAATAATTCACACCTCAACCGGAGAGCAGAGTGATTTTCCGTCTTCCTGCATCACAGTTTTGTCATCCCGATGGTGACGAATGGCTTTGATTCTGACGTTTAACACCAAATACATAAAAAAATGACATAACTAATTTATGTAATGTCATATTTTTCCCCTTCTAGTGACCTTAAACTGGGTCATTAATCTGTGGTTCACACGTGTGCAGAACCGTAATGGGGGATCCCATCGGATCACGGATCCACAGTTACACCAGCAGCGTGGAGCTCGACGTGGAGCTGAGCGTGGAGCTGGGCGTGGAGCTGGGCGTGGAGCTCGGCGTGGAGCTCGGCGTGGAGCTCAGCGTGGAGCTCAGCGTGGAGCTCAGCGTGGAGCTCAGCGTGGAGCTCAGCGTGGAGCTCAGCGTGGTGTACGTACCTCACTGAGGTCGGCGATGGTCAGGTTCATGCCGGCCAGCTGTTTCCACACCGGCTCGGCCAGATTCAGACTCAGGGGGCTTCCGGTCCGGATCGCGATGCCCAGCAGAACTCCTGCAGACGCAGCAGAGCCACAGAGTCAGAAAACCAGAACAATCACATGACTCTCAGAGCGGTCTGTAATGAAAGAAGCTTAGCGGTCCAGGCCGGGTGGTTTAAAACAATGTGTATCTTTAGGGTTTACGAGGATCACCTAGGAAGCGGAACATGCTCATGTGGAGGGGCGGACTTGGCCGCCGGGTTGAGCAGGAAACAGTCCCGGTTGGCGCCCGACTCGTCGCGGCCGTTGGGCGTGACGATGAGCAGCGGCGTCAGAGCGTTCTGAAGCTCCTCGCACATTTCGGCGATGGACTCGCTGTAGCCTCCGCCGCAGTCGTCCACAGACTCCCCTGAGACAGAAAGAGAAAAGTTGTAGTTGAAGACACGCAGGGGACGGGACGAAGAAGACGGGCGAGACGAGATGTTTGAACACCGACCTACGAACTTGACCTTCCACACTCGGTGAGGCAGCAGCAGACTGTCGGGGCTGAACGAGCTCATCTTAGAACACATCTGACCAAACACAGACTTGGTTCCATCCGGACCGGCCAGACCTCCTTTACTACGAGACCGCTTCACCTGAGGGGGGAAGAAGAAGGAGGAGAAGGAAGGAGAGAAGAAGGAGAGAAGGAGAGAAGAAGAAGAAGAAGAATAAAGAGAAGGAGAAGAAGGAGAGAAGAAGAAGAAGAGAAGAAGGAAAAAGAGAAGAAGGAGAAGAATAAAGAGAAGGAGAAGAAGAAGAGAAGAAGAAGGAGAGAAGAAAAATAAGAAGAAGGAGAAAGAGAAGAAGAAGAAAAGAAGAAAAAGAACGAAGGAGAAGAAAAAGAGGGAAAGACAGTTTTGATTTGTTTCTGTTTAATAACTTCCTGCTACAAAGACGGGAAGTTCTGATGGAATCCTGCACATGACAGTTCTACGGGGGGGGGGGGGGGGGGGGGGGGGGGGGGTCAGAGTCCTGAACCGAGACTGTGTGGAGTCAAGTCTACAAGTCCAGGAACCTCTACAGACACACACACACACACACACACACACACACACACACACACACACACACACACACACACACACACACACAAAAATCCTCTTATGAAAGACATCACATGTTACACTCACAGTGAGGAGGAAGAGAGGGAGGAGGAGGACTCCTGTACTTCCTACCTGTATCCTGTTGAGCTCCACCACCGGTCCATGCTGTCTGTCTCTCACCATCGTGGCTTGAACCACCTTCCTGAACGCTGCTTCCTGTTTCACAGACAAACACACATGTATTCTTCTTCTGCTCTTCTGTTAACTCACGAGACCAAATGACGTCAGAACGTGTGGAACGATGGAGAACGTTGAGCTGAGACTTCTAACAGATTCACCCAGACGGTTCATTGAAAAGCGGTCTCACCTTGCCCTGGGAGATGAGGATGCCTCTGAGCGTGTCGAAGCCCACCGGGGGTCCGTGGCCCGTCTGACCCAGCCGACCCTCCAGGTCGAACATGGGGATGCACGGGCAGAAGAAGCTCGGAGATGTGATGCAGCAGCAGCAGCCTGTTCCTCAGGGACATGATGGGGATCTCCTGCAGGTGGTTGTACTCCATGGGGACCTTGAACACACCAACTCCAGACGGTCAGACATTCCTCTCTAAAGCTAACGCGTTAGCGCCATCTACTGGGAACGCGCGGGGCGAGACGCGCTCACCTGAGCGGGCAGCTTCCCGGCGTTGGTGGGCTTGCTGGTGGACCAGGAGAGGGTGTGAGCGGAGCCGCAGGCCACCCGGTTGATCTTCTTGCCCTGCAGCGCGGCCACCAGCCGGGGCCTCTGGATGGCGTTGGTGGTCCCGTCTCCCAGCTGGCCCTCGTCGTTGTCCCCCCACGTGTAAACTTCTCCTGCAGCCCAAACACAAGCACAGGGCCTCCACTCAGCTGAGCTACTGTTACATGCAAACATATTCCAGCCAATTTAGAGTCGCCAGTTAGAGTGTCTTTGGACCGCCCTGCAGCCAGTACATTCATCTGCCATGTAAACTGATTATTAGGACATATATTGTCCTACCGTCCTCTGTGCAGCACACACAGTGCAGTGAGCCCGTGGCGATGGCGATGACCTTCTTCCCCTGCAGCCCCTGAACCTGTCGCGGTCGTCTAACGTGGTCGTCGGAGCCGTGGCCGAGCCGGTGATAGTCTCCCTTCCCCCTGAGGAACCACACGGGCCGTTAAGATCAGCTGAGCCGACGACAACGACAACAACAACAGACGCGCTGCACCTACCACGTGTACACGGCTCCAGACTTAGTGAGAGCCACAGAAAACTGAGAGCCACACTCCACTTTGACCACGCCGAGGCCCGTCAGAGAGTCGATCTGAAACACGAGGAACCAGTTCACCACCGAGCGCTTTAGATTTAAACCGGTCTAAATACCGCGAGCCTCCGGTGAACACAGCTCACTGACCTTCATGGGGATTTTGCAGCCATCGCTTCCTCCTCGGCCCAGTTTGCCGTAGTCCCCGTCCCCCCAGGACCAGACCATGTCATCGTCCGTGAGACACAGCGTCTGGGCGTCTCCGCTGCCGCAGGCCACGTCAATGACCCGGTGTCCCTGCAGAGCGTCCACCTGGAGACAGAGAACAGAGTAAACGTGACCCTCGGGTCAATGACACCGTTCACCGTTAACCATCACAGTGTAAATAAAGTTTTACCGACGATCGTTAGCGTTCTATAGAATATGATTCAGCCGTGAACACAGGGAGCGATCACTCACCAGTTTGGGTTTCAGCTGGTCCTCGCTGTCTCCGTGTCCCAGCCGTCCGTAGCGTCCCTTCCCCCAGGTGAAGAGCTCTCCGCTGGCCGTGATGCAGGCGCTGTGAGCCCCTCCGGCCGCGATGTCCACCACCTCCACCCCCCGCAGGGACTCGATGACGCGGGGACGGTCGCAGGGGCTGAAGACCAGAGAGGAAGGTTAAAAGTCACGTCGTCAGAAACACGTTCAGTTTGTAGAGCGTCTATTAAATATGTCTCCAGGAAGAAGAAGACAATATAAATATGTCTCCAGGAAGAAGAAGACAATATAAATATGTCTCCAGGAAGAAGAAGACAATATAAATATGTCTCCAGGAAGAAGACGAGGAGAGCAGAAACAGCTGATCAGTTAAAAGTGTTTCCATGATCCGTTTCACTCATCAACTCTTTCTCGACAAAGACAAGTGAATGGAATCCTGACTCATGGGTCCATGTTGACGTGTGTGTGTGTGTGTGTGTGTGTGTGTGTGTGTGTGTGTGTGTGTGTGTGTGTGTGTGTGTGTGTTGTTGTGATCCGGACCTTCGGTTCCCGTGACCCAGCTTCCCGTCCTCAGCCTCCCCCCACGAGTAGACCTCCCCCTCGGAGGACAGCGCCAGGCAGTGCTTCCCTCCGGAGTTCACGGCCACCTTCCTGATGAACACGTGTTGGATGGACTCCAGCAGGGTCGGCGTGGAAACCGACTCCGTGCCCCCGATCCCCAGCCGGCCCCCGGCGCCGTACCCTGTAGCGTAGAGCTGAGGGTCCAGACAAGATGTGGGTTAGATGCGTCACGACGATGCGTCGCGTTTTAATCGCGGTGTAAATAAAGTTTTAAAACGCGGACCTTTCCATCGGCGGTGACGGCGAACAGGGTCTGCTCCCCCCCGATCAGCTGCACCGGCCTCAGCGTGGCGAGGGCCTCGGTGGGCGTGGGCACTTTCACCTTCGCCCCCTCGATGCCGCCCAGCTGGCCCCTGTGGTTGTGGCCCCAGCCGTAGATGGTGCCGCTGCCCCCGGCGGACAGGGTCCAGTCGTCCGGCCGGCGGTTCATCCACTGCACCAGCTGCTCGTCGTGCTCGCGCTTGAACAAGTCGTGACTCTCGTGGAGGCCGTTCATGCTCTCGTGATCCGCCATGAGCTCCCGGATCTTCTTTGTGACCTGAAATTAAAGAAAGGGGGATTAACAACGTCCTGGTGGCGACGCGCGAAGACGAGGAGGAGGAGGAAGAAGAAGAAGTGTCGGCGCGCTCACCTCATCCAGGAAGGGTCTGGGTAGAGAGGTCCTCTTGTCCAGAGCCACGGCCACTCTGGAGGCCGTGCAGTACCGGCGGAACCAGGCCCACTTGTGAGTCTCGGCACAGCAGGGGAGAGTGTCGAGCTCCAGATCGCAGGCCAGAGCCACCAGGACCTGAACACAACGTGCAAATGAGCCTCATGCAGGATCCACGGCGGTGGTGAGTGAGATCTGTTGGGAGCGTACCTTGAAGAAGGGGCTGTGCAGCAGCTGCTTCCCTCCTCTGACGATGGGGTCCTCGTACTCGTACTGCCTCTGCAGAGCCTCTGGGAGCCCCTTCACCAGAGCGGCCAGAGCACTGCCTGTGAAGCTCTGGAAGGAGAAGATCAGTGATCACCGTCAGAAATACAGGCCTCGTTTAGGAACAGTTCTCAAGTATACTTAAAGTACAACAACATAGAAGCGTTGTACTCCTGAGAGGTTAGTGAGAAACACAATTCTGATTGTTTATGACTTCAGAACAGAATATATCTTTTGTCATCTGTGAAAACAGGTATAAATATGAATAATATTGTGAGGTATTAAAAAAATAAATGTCAGCATCATTTTTCCTCTGAAGTCTTTGTTGTTGTAATACTCATTCTGGCCACAAGAGGCAGAAGTGCACCACTAATGCATGTTCTAAAATAAATACTGCAAGAGCCGTCACACAGAACATCTCAACTATTCTTTAGATTATGAATATATATATATATATATATATATATCTCTGTCCTCACCATGGAGCGAGCCTCGCCCTCACTGTCTCCCAGCAGCCTGTTGATGTTGATGGACTGACCGTACTCTGTGGTCAGAAGCTTCCGTAGTCTCTGCAGAGCCCACATCCTGTGTCCAGCAGCTGGACCGGGATAAATCACAAGCAACATGAATATATATACATATATATTTATATCTCACTATGACTACGTTTACATGCACCAAATATCTTTTGTTTTGGGCGTCTCTGCAAACTGTTGGATGCTTTTTTTATGCAAAAAAACCCCAAGATGGTGACGACCAAAATGAACGAACTCGAGGCTTCAAAACATCACAAACCATCGACGACTACGTTCACTTCTTATAAACAGTCTGTGAGTAAATCCTAAACGTCTGCAGGACTAACTCAGAATACGACGTTAAAATAATTCGGATCAAACTCAGAATATTGTCATATTCAGAAGAATAGTAAAACATGAGAGTGTTAACATAGTCGAGGTCACGGTGGCTCAGGACCATCACACTGTACCTAGTGCACTCAGCTGAGCACAAGCAGCGAGGGAAGCAGCCAGGCGAGGCACGATGCTCCTGTTGGAGGCAAAGTTGAGCCTGAAGTCCAGCAGACAGGTGACCAGGTCCATGGAGGGGCAGGACAGGATGCAGCGATCGGACAGCAAGTCTTTGGGACCTGAGGGAAGACGCCAAGAACAGACCCGGTGTCAAAAGCCTCGGCAGCAGCGGTGTAACGGACCCTCACAGTCCATCGTTAACCATCACAGTGTGTGTGTGTGTGTGTGTGTGTGTGTGTGTGTGTGTGTGTGTGTGTGTGTGTGTTGGACGCTCACCAGCAGCCGGCATGATGGGGTAGACGGTGAAGCGCCAGCCCCACCCGTTCACCGAGCCGTCGCTGGTGAACTTCCACTTGAGCTCGTCTCCGGGGATCCTCAGCTCACTGGACCAGTCGGACCACTCCCGCCCTGAAGCACACGACGCAGAGACGCCACATTTGTTATTGTTGCTGCGTCGGCACACGCTCAGTGACCGCTCGGCTCCGGGGTCCTCCCTCTCCTCACCTGATCTGACGGAGACGATCCTATTGGCTCCGTCCATGATCGTCAGCGGGTCGTGGCGCCGCTCGGTGGAACACTGTCTGTCGAACTCTATCCTCAGACCCTCGGCTCCTACGACACAAAACGAGAGACGTGGTCTGCGTCTCCTGAACGCGGTCCGGTCCACTCGGGACGCTCAAAGTAAAGAACGTTTAACCAGCGCCAACTAGAGGGTCGGGCTGCACCGCTACATTCAAATCCCTCTTACCTGGGATCTTCACGGTTCCACTGGTGGAGGTGTCGTCCGTGTACGGGTGGCTGCTCTCCACGACGACCGGCTGGGAGGACAGTCGGCCGCTCTGCGAGTCCGTGGCAACGTCCTCTAACTCGGTGACGCACAACTCCAGCAGCATGTCAGCGACCTGTGAACACACAGAGAGAGAGACGAGGTCAGCGCTGCTACCAACCAACATCCTCAGTCTGGAGGTCTACGTGGAGGTCTACGTGGAGGTCTACGTAGAGGTCTACGTGGAGGTCTACGTGGAGGTCTACGTGGAAACAGTGAAGTCACCTGAGGATAAGCCGTTCCCATCCCAGACAGCACAGCAGACAGAACCTCCTTGCCCTTCTCTCCAGAGCGACAGGACACGGCCAGTTTGAGCAGGTCCACCATCACGCGGGTGTCATCCGGCACCAGCAGGCTGGTGAACTCGTCCAGGTACTGAGGCTCCGGACCGACCACTTTACTCTGGCTCTCAGAGTCCTGGAGTGTGAAACATGAACACAAGAGTTAGGTGAGGCGTCGCCGAGGGGTCGACGGCTTCACCGACGTGGGACGGACTCACCTCTTTGGTCTTGGTCATGGTTTCGGCGATGATGCTGGCCGCTCCCGGGTCATCGGTGACGGGGATGAAGGGGCGCGAGGAGGCTCCGGAGGCGGAGGGGGTGATGGCTGAGGACGGGGGTGACGGCGTCCTCCGACGAGGGAGCCTGCTCAGATACACAACAACAACAACAACAACAACACACTCATGACTGCAGCAAACACATACATGAGCTTCATCCAGTAGCACCTCCTGTCTGCTTCTATGAACTCATCTTCTGCAGCAGAACACCGACTGTGGAGCAGAACCTCAAACTGTAAGATGTATTTATGACTAAAGTCCTGTGAGAGATGTTGGACCCAGATATAGTGCTGATGCTGCATCTTCACACCTGCTCACTATGGGGGAAAATATCCCTTTGCATGTTTCCTGTTTTACAGTAAATCAGCACAAAATGTAGTCGAGGCAGCACTTCTGACAGAAGAAAGTCTCTCAGAGACGAGTCGCGCCGCGGTCCTCACCTCGCCCTTCTTGTCCTGCCAGGGATTGGGGCTGACCCGGTCGTCGGCCTCGGGCAGCACAGGAGGACCTTCTTCGTCGCTCACGCTGGACGAGGACGAGGAGTCTGACGGGGGAACCGGGGAGCTGGAAGGACACTCCGCCGGCAGGATCATGCTGGCCGGCATCAGAGCGCCGACCACCGCGTCCCTGAGGAAAACACACGACCCGACCCGTCACCGGCAACTCACACACTAATGGTTGCTGACGTGAGAGTGTAGCGCAATAAGGAATACTTAAAAAAGAAAAGGGGATGACTCAGACTTCATCGTGGTCTCGTGACCCCCCCAGGAGAGGACCCTCAGACCCAAAACGTACCTGGCATACATGATCTGGAGGGCCGACAGCACGTGAGACAGAGCCTGCTGCTTGGCCAAGTTCCCGTCCAGACTGAGGAGGATCTTGGCCAGCGAGGGTCGGTTCGGCTTCACGCTGCTCGGCCCGCTCAGCTTGTTGTTCACTGCCGACGACGAGTCGCTGTCTGACTGCACACCTGCAGCGCACAACAAACAAACAAACAAACAAACAAACAAACAAACACACACACACACACACACACAAACACACACACACACACACACACACACACACACACACACGTCATCATTGACAGGAAGCACCCTGAACCAGCTGCAGACACCATCAGACTGCTGCAGAGCTGCAGGCGTCTCCTCTCATGTTTACATGATTACCTAGATACGAGGCTCCGAGGGAGTCCCTGGCCGTCTGGAACAGCACCGGCTCGTGAACCGAGGGCGTGGTCACGTCCACGGTGGTCCAGGCCACGCTGTGGGAGGAGCCGCAGGCCACCCGGGTGATCTTCTGTCCCTCCAGACCCTGAACCAGCGTGGGCTTCCTGTTGACGGTGGTGGTGCCGTTCCCCTGCTGCCCGTGGTCGTTGTCCCCCCACGCAAACACCTGACGGACAACAACAACAACGACAACAACAACAACATGACCTACGAGCACAAAATACTCAAGAAGAGCCGATCAGAGTGTCGACAGTGAACCGACCTGTCCCGTTTCTGTAACAGCCAAACAGTGCAGCGCTCCGACAGCAACGTGGACGATCTTCTTCCCCCTCAGCCCCTCCACCATCTGGGGCTTCCTCACGTGGACGTCGGTGCCGTGACCCAGTCGGAAGTAGTCTCCTTTGCCCCTGTTTGGAAACACGAACCGTGAACGCTCATGTGATAATAACGACGTCGGGACAGTCACTGTGTCTCTCTCGTCCGTCTCACCAGGTCCACACCACTCCAGACTTAGTCAGAGCCAGAGAGAACTGAGCTCCACACTCTATCTGGCAGACGGCCTGACCGTTCAGCCTCTCGATGTTCTGGGGGACGTTGCAGCCTTCGCTGCCTCCGCGACCCAGCTTCCCAAAATCACCGTCGCCCCAGGAGAACACCAAGCCTGACGACAAGGAAATAAATAAAACACACGTTACCGACTAGAAGGTGAAACGCATGAAACACGATGAGTCCACCGCACAACGCTGGGCTGAAGCTGCGAGAGACGAAGCCTTGAAGCACAGTAACAGGAGTACCTTCGTCTGTGAGGGCCAGGGTCTGGGCGTCTCGGCTCCCACAAGCCACCTGGATGACACGATGTCCCAGAAGCACTTTCACCTGGAGGACAAACGTCACAGCAAGAAGGGAGTTCATGGTCAGTTCACCAATCAACTCCACACCAGTTCAACGCGCTTCTACTGAACAAACAGACTTTAAATGATCAGACAACAAGTGTAGAGTTGGATGATCTAATCGTGGATTCATGAATGGATCTTCTTCATCTCCATTAGTCTTTGATCACTGATCTCGTTGACCTTGTTGACCTTGTGCGACTGGTTGGAGACGTACCAGCTTGGGCCTCAGCTGCGTGGTGTTGTCTCCGTGTCCCAGGCGGCCGTACTCCCCTAAGCCCCAGCTGTACAGCTCCCCGCTGGAGGTGATGGCGGCGCTGTGAGAGCTTCCACAGGCGATGTCTCTGATGCGCTTCGTCTTCAGCGCCTCGATCAGCCGAGGCTTGTCACAGTTCCTGAGATGGAAAAGAACAAAACATACTTATGTTTAATCACATCTTTAGAAAGTAGTCCATAAAGCTGCATCATGGAGAAGTGAAACAAAAAACAACAACTTTGATTTAAGAATTAAAAAACCCAAAACCGGAGGAGGAGAGGAGAGGAGAGGAGAGAGAGGAGAGAGAGGGGAGAGGAGAGAGAGAAGAGAAGCGAGGAGAGAGAGAAGAGAGGAGAGAGAGAAGAGAGGAGAGAGGGGAGAAAGAGGAGAGGGGGGAGAGAGGGGAGAGAGAAGAGGAGCGAGGAGAGAGAGGGGAGAAAGAGGAGAGGGGGGAGAGAGGGGAGAGAGAAGAGGAGCGAGGAGAGAGAGGGGAGAAAGAGGAGAGGGGGGAGAGAGGGGAGAGAGAAGAGGAGCGAGGAGAGAGAGGGGAGAAAGAGGAGAGGGGGGAGAGAGGGGAGAGGCTGAAACATGTCCATAGTTTAATATTTATAACATGTAGAGCCTCATTTATTCAGGTTAAGATTAAGAGAAGACACAGTGAGGCTGTGAGACACGCTAACATACATTCTGCTGAAGTGTCCCAGCTTGCCGTCGTCTCCCTCTCCCCAGGAGAACACCTTCCCGTCCACGGTCAGCGCCATGGCGTGGCGTCCCCCGGAGTGCACGGCGACCTTCTTCACCACGTAGTTGCTGAGCGCGGTGATCTGTCGGGGGATGGGGATGGTCCCGCTGGACAGACCCAGACCCAGCCGGCCGTTGGTGGCCTCTCCGCACGCGTAGATCTTCCCCTCCACCGTCACTGCAGACAGAGACACAGGAGCTCGCATCCAGAACCACGTGAACGCTTCATGTACAAAGACAAACTGCAACCACTCATCATCACCAACCTGCAAAGAGGCTCTTTGAACCGCCGGCTACTTGCACCACATTGAGAGCAGAGAGCGTTTCAGAGAAGGACGGCACCTTGATCTGAGGAGAGACGCAGAGCGATGAGAGCCGAACACTGAAGCTCCACGGAGAGCATTAAAGACATCGAGTTCAGTGGTCGGGTCAAACAGACAAGCTGCACCTTAGAGCCCTTCAGTCCTCCCAGCTGGTCCTTGTCGTTCAGGCCCCACACAAACACCTTGGTCCTGATGGTCGCTGAAGACTCCAACCCTGAAGACTTCTTCCGAGCGAGACTAAAGGAAACACACAGAGACAGAGAGGCCCTGGATAAGAATTCACTTCATGGAGGAGGAGGAGGAGGAGGAGGAAGAAGAGGAGAAGGAGGAAGAGTAAGAGGAGAAGGAGGAAGAGGAAGATGAGGAGGAGGGGGAGGAGGAGGTGGAAGAGGAGGAAGAAGAGGAAGAGGAGGGGGGTGGGAGGAGGAGGAGACGCTGCTGCCAGGAGCTGAGCTCTCCTCCTCCCTCCGGAGCTCCGCCCCGGTTGCCCCGGTTGCCCCGGTGACGAGCATGAAGAATGACTCTGCAGAAACAGACCTCTGAAACACGTGCTCCTTCGTCTCTTCATACCTCCCAGTGGCGGTTTTGTCATCTTCCTCTTCCTCGTTGTCAGACGCCAGGAAGGGGACGGTGGCCATGTCTTCGTCCTCCGCTCGGACGCGTCCGACGATGCCGAGACCGTGAATCTTACAGTCGATGCCGGAGCTGCGGCACTGCTTGATGGCGACCTCGAGGTACCTGTGGTACTGGAGGGAGAAAGACATCGTCATCATATCATAACATGTTATTACTACAAGCTATTAAAAGGTAATAAACGGATTAGAACCGGGTCTCAGTGGACTAACCTCGGTACAGTCGCTGAGCAGGAGGACGGAGGAGTCGGTGGGATTGATGTTGATCGTCTTCAGCTCGATTAAGTTGTTCAAAGAGCTTCCACCTGAACATGAACATGAAGAAAAGATGTTACTGCTGAGAAACAGGAGCTTCACTCAAGAGGAACTATTTGATAAATATAGAACATAATGGTTAAACGGCATCTGAACGTCTGTATTTTAGCTGCACAGTTTATTATAAACTTATTATAGAACAACTCACACCGTTATTTAAGCCATATGCAGCCAAAATAGTCTCAAATGTTGAATGTAAAAAGGTCAGAGTGATGAAAAGGGCTGAGAGAAGCAGATAATGAAACTCGCCTGACACCACCACCAGCGAGGGCATGTAGCTGCTGTCTGCCGGATCCACCACCATCTTCAGCCTGTGCACCAGGACGTCCGGGAAGAGCTCCAGACGGATCCAGTGCTGTGGAGAGAAGAGTCAGAGTCAGGCGCCGCTTCAGGACCTCACAGCCACACTAAACGGACGTATCGTGTGAAACTCAATCTCCTGCCTTTCCCTGGGAGCCGGAGGACTGCCAGCACTGATCGCTGCAGTCGACGAGGCGCGCCGCCTGGTTCACGGAGGACGACACGCTGAGGCTCTTCACGGCTCTCGACCAATCGTCGATCAGCATCCCGCGCTGGCTGCTCTGGTGCTTCTTCAGCTGCTTGCCTGAGCGGCCGGAGAACGCCGGAGACTGACCTGAACGTAGAGGAGGGACAGGTTCACACACACACACACACACACACACACACACACACACACAGCTGAGAACGACACGGAGAAGTCCAGGCCTGGTTCTCTGGACTTTGTCCGGAGTTCATGCTTTTAGAAACATCACAGATGCATTCTGGGTGAGCGTGCGACTAACCCGGCTCGTTGATTCTGCCGAAGGAGTGCCTGGTGTTGTGTTTGCGCGTCTTGAAGCAGTT
This sequence comes from Cebidichthys violaceus, assembly GCF_023349555.1. Taxonomy (NCBI): domain Eukaryota; kingdom Metazoa; phylum Chordata; class Actinopteri; order Perciformes; family Stichaeidae; genus Cebidichthys; species Cebidichthys violaceus. The sequence continues at coordinate 2,021,871 of NW_027176539.1, read as the reverse complement.
GTCGCAGAAGTCGAAGTCGTCGCAGTTCCTGCACTTGAATCTGGGTCCGTTGATGGGGAACATCTGACAGCCGTCACACCTGCAGAACCACAACGGGTTTCAGCTCAGCAGCAGGTGTGGACACACGCAGGGCGGCCTTAAAATCAGACGTCAACGCGTTCTCACCTGACTCCGGGGTGAACACTGGGCACCAGCTCCATCTCAGACAGCAGGCCGGTCCAGTGGGACTGCTGAGGGAAGTCCACTATCACGTCCTTCCCATTGGCACTGAAGGCTAAAACAAAACATCCACGCTGTTAGAACAGACGGATAAACAGCTGACGGCACCTTTACCAGAGGAGGAAACACAAAGACACGTGATCTCTACGAAAGGCGGATCACATGACCCGAAACACGAGAGACAAGTTCTCTTCATGTCTTTAAAGCAGCGGTTTAAAAAGGACGTCTGAGTGATGAGGTTCTACTTAGTTGCCCGATGATTAATAAACAGTATTCAACACATGATACTTTCTCATCTCTTCATTTTAATACTTAATGTACAACGTTGTTAAGAATAGTTGGGTTTCATGGCCGGTAGTCACCAGAGTTAAGCTGCATTCATGAAAGACTAGTTCAATGATTAACAATAGTTAATAAGAAAATCTAAATAAATAAGAAAAGTTAATTAAATTAGAATAATAAAATAAATAAGAATATTTTAATAAGAATAATTACATAAATATGAATATTTACATAAATATGAATAAGTATATAAATAAGAATATTGTAATATGAATATTTACATAAATAAGAAAAGTTAAATAAATATGAATATTTTAATAAGAATATTTACATAAATAAGACAAGTTAAATAAATAAATAAATAAATAAATAAAAAAAGGTACACGGTAAATAGAACTATAATAATATAATAATAATAATAATAATATTATTATAAGGTGATCAGAGCTCGGTACCAGCTGATACAGCGTTCAGTGAAGCTTCAGAGAGCGGCTTACCTTTCACCACCCCGACACTCCTGTGAGTGACGGAGCCCCACTTGTACTTGGGCGTGGTGACGGAGGGCTTCACTCTCACTTTGTCCCCGATCTTTATATGAGAGGGAGAACTTTGAGGTGGGAACCCTGGAAAAAAAGAAAAAGACCCAGAACATGTGAGAGGGTGAAGAGAAGAAGACACCACCACCGCTCTCCTCTCCATCCTCCAGACGGCGCTCACCCAGCAGCTCGATGTGGATGTAGCGGACCCAGTAGGTCCCTCCTTTCTGCTGCCAGTCACACTGAACGTTCAGGTCGTGAAGCCCGTCTCGGTCCAGCTTGATCACCTTCCCGACGTCTCCGTCGAACACTTCCTCGTACGTTCTGCAGCACTTCACCATCATGCCCACCTGCAGGGCAGTCGGGGATCGGGGGTCAAACGGACCACGGAGCAGGGGGGGGGGCTTTAGGGGCGGGGCTACACGCTGACTGACAGGTGTCTTACCTGGATGTTCTCCCTCACATACACGGCGTAGTCATCGTTGCTTTGGAAATCTGATCTCTTCTTAAACGTCTGGCTCTCAGTCACCACCGCACCTGGAGGCTGAGGACACACAGCGCTGTTATCGACCACGTCTCGAGGACAATAATCATAATAATCTGTTATTAATGAGCCGCACCACGGGGAACGCGGGCTCGGCCTCCTCCAGCTCCTCCAGCACCTCCTCGTCAGAGTATTCGTCGGACACGGTGTCGGCGTCCGACACCTCGGTGACCTGGATGTCCGGATGGTCCAGCAGCCAGCCCACCAGAGCCTCCACACCTGCAGAGACACTCCGTTACTCCACAGGTACACAAGCCGTTTCAGCCAGAGGAATTGAGCACCGTGACGTGTTGAAACGTTACCTGGGACACCAGAGGCGCTGCCCGTCGTTCCAGACAGCGACTTCAAGGCAAACTCGATGTTTTTCCGCGGGAACCCCATGTCCATGAGCTGCAGGACGATGGGTAAGGGAGGGACGGGGGAGGTCTTCTGCTTCTTCTGCTTGGGGGGTCGGACGTGCTGCACGGTGACGGGCGTGGTGGCCTCGCTGGAGCTGCTCTCCTCGAACAGCGGCGAGGACGGGTGGGCGGACTCCACGGCGAGGTACTGACACACCGCCAGAGCTGCAGCCTACGACAACACGGAGACACACACCGGTCACGCCGAGGACAAAGCCACACCAGCTCTCTGAGGACGCGTCCACGTCAAGCCGTCTCCGGACTCCTCTGGATGTATAGAAGCCCGTGGACTCACCTCCATCTCCTGCTTGTCAAAGATGGCTTTGATGGGCGAGGGCTGAGTGGCAGCAGACAGCAGCTGCTGCAGGAGGATCAGCGGAGGCAGAGGACCCTCAGGGGACAGGTCTCCCACATCAGGAGAGGACACCACCGGGTCCTCTGCAAAAAAACAACACACAGGGGTCATGAGGAGGACCCAAACACAGCTCCTCGTGGCCGAATGATTCTTAATTTCTCATAAAAACAGAGACTCTGCTGAGCCGTCACCGTCTTACCGCTGGGGTTGGGTCCGATGTCCAGAACGGCTGCTTGTGAGAGGATCTGCCTGAGTTTGTCCTGGTGAGAGAGCAGAGCCCGTCCCGCCTTCAGAATGTACAGCCTGAGCTGCTGGCAGCGCAGCAGGTGGACATCCACCTGGTCGGCTGGAGACACGAACGAGAGGTTTGATTAAATCCACTGAGAGCACGGAACCAAACGTCCGGCACAGGCCTAAAGCTTTTCATGTAAAGAAGAATCATCTCAGAACGAAGGTTCTTATTGTCTAAATAAGGTCGCTCCTCTCTACCTGTGAGCCCTCGACTGACGGACTTCTTCATGCGTTGTTTCTCCAGTTTGCTTCCAGCCAGACTGACCAGCTGAGCCCAGACCGCCAGCATGGGCTCAGAGAAGGGAAGGTTCTGCACGCTGAAGGACACGGCGGGCAGCTAGGGGAAACCACCACAGAAGAAGAAGAAGACAATCAGTACATTTCATTGGTCAGCTGACAGCATTCTGGTACGGACGCGAGCGTCCAAACACTTCCGTACCGGTTTGAGGTGACCGAGCAAGCAAACCCTGCTGGTCCTCATCTCGTGGAACTGGACCGTGATTCGTCCTTTCGGGGTGATGCGAGTCACGGTTCCCTCTCCGTATTCCTCGTGGACGACTTGGCCTCCGAGTCTGAGGCGCCCGTCGATTCCTCCGATGACCGACATCACCGCCATCAGGCTGCCCACTCGAGGAGCGTCAGAGTCAGGGAAATACTCCTCCAGGAAGCACTGAGAGAGAGGGGGGGAGAGACACAGAGGGGAGGGGGGGAGAGAGAGAAGAGACAGACAGAGGGGGGGAGACAGAGAGAGAACGAGACAGAGAGGGGGAGAGGAGAGACAGAGAGAAAGACAGAGAGAGAGGGGGGGAGATACAGAGAGGGGTGTGGAGAGAGAGAGAGAGAGAGAGAGAGAGAGAGAGAGAGAGAGAGAGAGAGAGAGAGAGAGAGAGAGAAAGAGAGGGGGGAGAGACAGAGAGGGGAGGAGGAGAGAGAGAGACAGAGAGAGAGGGGGGGAGGAGAGAGAGAGGGGGGGGAGGGGAGAGACAGAGAGAGAGAGAGAGAGAGAGGGGAGAGAGAGAGAGAAGAGAGAGACAGAGAGAGGGGGGGAGAGACAGAGAGAGAAAGAGAGAGAGAGAGAGAGAGAAAGGGGGAGAGACAGAGAGAGAAAGAGAGAGAGAGGGGGGAGAGAGAGAGAGAAGAGAGAGGAGAGCGAGAGAGAGAGAAAGAGAGAGAGGGGAGACGTTTTATCAAGAAGGCCAAAATAAAAGCATTAATGTGAGTTAAAGTGACAGTAGTCACATCTTTAACTTGGTCACACACACACACACACACACACACACACACACACACACACACACACACTCTGAGTGTGTAAAGCTTGAGTAACTCACTGCTTCAGACTGGCAGCCTGCCATCACGTCTCCAATGGAGCCCAGCTGAGCGTTGATGTAGTCGTTGATCATGCTGTTCCACTGGTTGAGAGAGTGCAGAGTACGCAGCACAGACACGATCTCCTCCGCCAGCGTGCTGCTGTGAGTGGCTGTGAGCGACGCCTGGGGGCGGGACTTCCTCCTCCGCAGGGAACCCTCTGTGCACAGGAAGCGGCAATTTAACAACACATAAAATAACACATGACGTTTTTAAATGAGAGACCAGAGTGTGAGTCGTGACTGTACCTCTGAGCAGCGGCAGGTCTGAGGAGCAGGTGCTGAGGAGGATTCCCAGGAAGTTGAACAACTTCTCCACCAGGAACTTCATGTCCTGAGAGCGCTCCGTCTTGTCCCACGAGGGCAGGACGGCCTGAAGGAGACGGAGCGCCAGGATCTGGAAAACACACACAAAGTTGTTTTTATAAATAATCCTCAATCAGTTCACTGAGAATGTTCCTCATCCAGCATTCAGCATCAGGCAAAAAATAAAATAAGGTTATAATGAACCTTCAGCCTGAGCAGAGCCTGAAGGCATCGTGATGAACCTTCAGCCTGAGCAGAGCCTGAAGGCATCGTGATGAACCTTCAGCCTGAGCAGAGCCTGAAGGCATCGTGATGCACCTTCAGCCTGAGCAGAGCCTGAAGGCATCGTGGTGCACCTTCAGCCTGAGCAGAGCCTGAAGGCATCGTGGTGCACCTTCAGCCTGAGCAGAGCCTGAAGGCATCGTGATGAACCTTCAGCCTGAGCAGAGCCTGAAGGCATCGTGATGAACCTTCAGCCTGAGCAGAGCCTGAAGGCATCGTGATGCACCTTCAGCCTGAGCAGAGCCTGAAGGCATCGTGATGCACCTTCAGCCTGAGCAGAGCCTGAAGGCATCGTGATGCACCTTCAGCCTGAGCAGAGCCTGTATTTACACTGACGGTTAACGCTAAACCGCGTCGTTGGTTTGAGGTTCACGTCTCGGTAACCGTCCCACCTGTCTCTGCAGAGTGACGGCGTTGAAGGACTGGTGTCCCTCCACGATACGGATGAGCAGGCCGATCCACGCCGAGGTGCTGAGCGTGCTGCACATCTGGGGCATGAGAGCGATGCTGCGTATGAAGCCCAGCGTGGACCAGCTCCTGTGCTGCTCCCGAGACACCAGCCTGTGGGAGTGACAGCCTGACCGCGACGAGGAACAAGTCAGATTCAGAGCAAGATAACGACGTGAAACAAACAGAAGAGGCTCTTCAGCACCGCGGCGGTTCAGCTACCTGACTTGTCGTTGGCTCCGCTCTCCACCAGCGTCCTCAGGAGTCCACAGAGGGTCCGGGTGGCGTCGGTCTGCAGCACCTCCGCGTGGATCCCAGCTGTCAGAGACAACGTCTTCAGCAGGTTCACCGTGCTGGTCAGCATCATCGCCGTCGGGTGGTTGCTCTTCTCCATCAGCTCACCTTCTGCAGTGAACACAGGGCTTTAGCTGTAGGTAGTGTTCAGAGTTTAGTTTTTATACATTAAGTTTCTTCATCATCAGTCCATTCATGTTAACCAGGCAGTCCTGTTTCAGTTTAGTTCTTCACTGCTGGTTCTGGTTCTGGTTCGTACTGAGCCAGTGTCGTGAACCGACCTGTGTCGTCCTCCGTGTCAGAGTCCTCGGTCGGGGGCTGGGCTGGCGCCGGCGGCTCCGCCAGCTTCAGGTCGTATTTGCCCTCTTTGCCCATCCTGTAGGAGTTGGTACTGCTGGTATCCCACTGGACCCTGATCCAGCCGTCCTCTCCCAGCTCCCCGATGACCCGGCCGAGACCCGGTGCCGGACCGTCCTGGACAGAACATGCACGGGGGGGGTGTGTCATATGTTAAACATCCTCCACTACTTTACCGACGTGACTCTCGAATGGATCCACGTACCTGATCTCCCCACTTCCAGTCCACCCCCCTCATGACCCTGGTGCCTATCTTCATCATGGCAGCCAGCTCAGGGCCCGAGGCGGGGAGGGGGGTCGGGGCCGCCTCCTTTCTGGACTCCTCCAGTACCGTAGCGGAGCCTCCGTGTGCACACAAACTCAGGTCCTCCTCACTGCTGTCAGTGCTGGGCCCTGGAGACACAACGACAGGAGACACATGATCCGATCTGTGACTTTCATGCCGGGTCGCCCGTCCGCATTCAACGGTACTCACCTATGAGCCGGAGGATGCTCTGCGTCAGCGCCAACAGGCCCGAGTTGAGTAAGAGGCTGAGGCTGTTGGACCCGTGTTTCAGGGACAGCATGTGGACCATGGCCAGAAGGAAGCGGGCTTGAGGAATGGTGCCGAGACTCGGTCCCGCCGGGTTCTCATTGGTGATGGTCTGCAAGGGAACCGGCTGCACGCCTGCGTACGAAAACCGTCCGAGTTAGTCCGCGTGGAGGAATAAGTGCGTCGCACGGGGAGCAGACGGGTCACCACTCACCGAGCTCTTTGAAGCGGACGCCGGCCTCCAGCAGGATGTTGCGGACGTTCTGGATGGCCCAGGAGTACAACTTGCCGAAAGTCACCTCCAGCAGCATGCGGTTGAAGGGGGGGATCAGATCCACGTCCTTCAGGCAGTCAGACAGAGGCTCTCTGAAAAACACCACGACAACAGACAGTCAGCTTCAGCTTCAGCAGTCAGAACTGACAGCATGAATTCAAGGTCTTCTCTCGTTCCCCATAGATGTCGACCCGTTGACTCACCCGATGTTGGTTCCTTCCGGTATGACCCTTTGCCAGCCACAGAGCATGGCGTACTGCACCGACGGCAGCAGGAAGCTCTTAGAGGCCAACTTCAGCATGGTGTCGATGCCCTCCAGCCTCACCTCGGCTCTCTCCAGCTGCAAGCGAACAGAGTCGACCCGACAATTGGAAACAGGAAGTCTTATTGGCCAAATCAAATAGTTTACAGGATGTTCAACCTCTGTTTCTTCATAACACGTTCAATACTTGACTTGTTTCTCTACAGGGTTTGTATGAAGGTGATGAAGTAGTTTATAGATGATGATAATCCCTCCTCTCAGTGGAGGTTGTCGGTGACGATCACCTGTTTGAGGAGACACTTCCTCATCTTCTCCACGTCCAGCGGCTCCTCCTTCAGGGCGAACTCCACGATGGTGACCATGAGGCTGGACTGAGAGAAGACCCCGTGAACGCTGTGCTTCAGCCAGCGGTACTTCTGGACGTTGGCCACGGTGTGGAGCAGCGGATGCCATTTGTCCTGCTGGAGAGGAACAACACGGCAACGTCAGACTGGAATAGAAGACATTGTTTAGTCTGCAAACTAAACCTCCAACATACATCTACCTGAGATAAAAGATCTTCACGTGTGAGAGACATAGTTATCTCTTCATAACTGTCCGACAGACCGCTGAGAAGAAGCTAGTTTTAGATCATAAAAGTAAAGATGGATGTGTGTATTCTTTTGAATGTCCTGTGAAATGTTCCGATAATGAAGACCCTTTAAAGCACCTTGGACGTCTTGCTGGTGGGCGACTTCCTGTCGGCAGGCGTGGGGCTGATGTGGACATTAAGCTCCTCCCCATTGGTCCCTTCGTTCTCCAGCTTTGGCTCTTCTATGTCAGCAGACTCTGACTTCTTAGGCACTAATATGAAATAAAGAAGACATTCAAAGTGAGGACAAACGGATCCCCGTCGGGTGTGTTGTCTTCGTTTGGCTTTAAATGAGCCACCTCTTTTTTTCCGGCGGTCCCGGATGAGCTTCTGGGTGATCCTCCTCCAGCGGGGCTGAGAGCTCAGCAGCTTCAGTTTGGACACGATGGAGAGGTCGTTGCTCACCGCCGGACGCAGCTCGTTGAACAGGAAGCGCAGGCGCTCGATGACGGGGGCGCACACCTCCTTGTAGGAGCGACCCTGTTCCTGATGGGTCTGAAGAGAACAGAACACGCCGTTACTTTGCAACACAAGAGGTTCTAGAGTACATTCTCAGCTCAACGGTCCCTGCTCTTCATAGTAGACGAGCTAGAAGCAGAAGAATCCTACCTTGATTAAAGAACACTTGGCCTGGTAGACCATGCGGCACACGTCAATCACAGATTTAGGGAGGGACCTCTGCTTCCCTTGGTCCACACCTAAGGCACACTGACTGACAAGTGAGAGGGCAATGTGGCCTGAGGGAGGGAGGGAGGGAGGGAGGGGGGGGGGGGGGGAGAGAGAGAGAGAGAGAGAGACACACAGAGAGACAGAGAGAGATAGAGACAGAGAGAGAGAGAGAGAGACAGAGAGAGAGACAGAGAGAGAGAGACACACAGATAGAGAGAGAGACAGAGAGCGAGAAAGACAGAGAGAGAGACAGCGAGAGAGACAGACAGACAGACAGACAGACAGACAGACAGACAGACAGACAGACAGACAGACAGACAGACAGACAGAGAGAGAGAGAGAGAGAGAGAGAGAGAGAGAGAGAGAGAGAGAGAGAGAGACAATGTTAAGTTAGTAGTTACTTTTGTTTCCGTCTGTGAAAATGTTTGTGTTCGTTGTTGTAATACTCATTCCGGCCACAAGAGGCTGAAGAGCACCACTACCTCATGTTCTAAAGACTAGAAGCATTCATGTTCCCTTCCAGGTGAGATTTACTTTCTCAGCTGGAAAGTTATGCAACTTAAAACATGAATGCTTTTAGTCTTATTTAGAACATGAGGTAGTGGTGCACATCACCCTCCTGTGGCCAAAATGAGTATTACAACAAACACAAAAATCACCTGAGAAATCCTCAGGAACTTAGAAAGAGAATCCTCATTAAGAAATAAAAAGAAACATTTAAAAAGCAAAGTGAGGCCGGTGTGTAGGTTACCGAGGTCCTGATGTTTGAGCAGACAGCAGAGCAGCAGGCGGCCGACTTCCTCCACGGGGTGTTCGGGGGGGAAGGTGATGGGCGTGATCAGATGGTACTGCTTACAGCAACGCTCGATTTGGCACAGGAAGTCCTGCGACGACGTAACGACAACAACAAGAAGACCAGGTGAGTGAACAGAAACCTTCAGCTTCAGGGCTGCTGGACATGTATACATGAATTCTGCTGAAAGCTTCATGTTTTGTGCAGGTGACCGTTGCTGTCTGCACCTTGACGGTGTGGTCCTGAGTGTTGTTGTCAGCGATAGCCTGCAGGAAAGGCTGAGCGTGGTCGCTGAGGGTGATTCTGCGGGAGTAGAGCTTGGCCTTGTCCGGGGTGGTGCTGCCCAGAGAGCTGCAGTGGTCTTCGTCCTTCTCTTCGTTGTAGTTGTAGTGGATCTGACTGGTCTGCAGGCCGCCGGAGAAAATGGACGACTGGAGCCATTCTGTGCAAAAGAAACGCTGTTAGAAATGGAAGAATCTGAGTTTTTCAAACCAAGTTGCTTTGAAGTCCTTGGACCCACTGGCACATTCGATCTCCATGGGGGACAGCGGGGTGCTCTTGGCGAGGTAGGAGGCGTGGAGACCCAGCAGCAGCCCCAAGTTCCTCTCCGTGTCGATGAGCGGGGACGAGAGGCTGCTCAGGTCCGGAGTGGTGACCGTCTCCTGGTTCGGCTGTTTACGGTAAAAACACCACAGGGTCAAAGACCGGTTATGAAGAATAAAAAAAAAAGTCATTTTAGAAACACTGGGTCGGTCTCATTTCATCATTCTGTTCTTGTCTCATGATGTCATGTTTTAAATTGAATCAATAGTAAATATGTATTTGTATATCAGCTTAATCCCCTTAAATGGTGGGAATGAGAGGGACCCAGTGCGTCGGGACAGTCGGTACCTCCATGTACTGGCCCACGCAGAAGGCCTGCATCGACTCCCTGGTGTCCTCAAACTGCAGAGCAGCTTCCAGAGCGACCACCGGGTCCTCTCCTGCAAACTGGGCTGCAAGAGGAGAGACGCTGTTTCAACGAGGACAAAGAGAAAACTGTCTCAAATCTTCTGTAGGACTGCTGTTTGAGCTCACCGAGGACACTGTTTCCTGCCAGCGACTGGGACTGAGCCTGGAAGTCCTTGATGTCGTACACCTTTCCGTCGATGACGGTCCAGAATCCGCCGTCTTTGTTGTGGTTCTCCAGGTCGGCCTTGCGAATGAGGGAAACCTCCTCGTTGTTCTTGGAACTTTGTCCTGTGAAGAAGCATCCTGCCACAGCAGAAGAAGAGCTAGTTACATTCTACACAAATCTTCTCCTCTTCACGACAAGTTCAGGGGATTCAGGATCGTCGTTATTTCAGCAGCTTTCTGGAGATGAACAGATATCTTCTAGAGAAACTGTGTGAAGGACTGAAAGTGATCCAACAAGTCCTCCACCTCTGGACCACGCTGAGAGAAACATCTGTTAGCTCCTGATGTTCACTTTACATATTCAGACGAGAGGAACGATGAACACAGAAGAGAACGACGTCACCGAATATCTGAATATGAACGGCTGTAAGCGGGAATATTAGTGGAACATTTATGAACCATGAAAACAGATTATTAGGATTGGTGTCTTTCCCAGAATGAGACAATAAAGCTGAATGAGTGTAACCGAGTCAGTGTATTATACCCATAATGCCGGGCCAAGCCAGATCCTCATTATCGTCCCTCTCATGACCCGGGGCCAGGTGGTTGAACCGGTCCAGGTGCTCCAGGAGTCCGGCCAGGAGAGGGATGGACCCGGTCTCCTGCATCAGACCGGCATCGATGGTGAGGAGGAGGACGATGGACACCACCAACTCAGGCAGCAGCACTCCTGTCAGAGCAGAAACATCCAGAACTGTCTCACGAGTTTGCTTGAAAAAACAAGCAGTTCTGCACATGAAGTGTCAGCAGAAGAGGGATTACCAGTTAGATCTCCTTCAATTACACGAGAGACTTCAGCAAAGTGGCGGCGGCCGGTGGAGGCGATGCTCGTCGCCACTGGGAGGATGTCTCCGATGTGAGTGCACAGCAGGGCGATGTACTTCTTCAACAGGGAACCAACGCCCAGGAGCTCCGGGTCTGCAGAGACAAGAGAGATCAGAGAGTTCCCCCATAGAGCTGGTTCTCAATCCCTGATCCGCACTGATCCACTCCACAGTTCACCGTTAACCATCACAGTGTAAATAAAGTTTAACGTTAACCATCACAGTGTAAATAAAGTTTAACGTTAACCATCACAGTGTAAATAAAGTTGTCCTGACGATGGTTCTCCTCCAGTATTCAGTAGAACATGTGGTTCTAGTCTCTAACGGAGGTTCACCTCAGTTACATTATGATCTATAATTAGTATCCGCGGTATAACAATCATGATCATGGATCTAAAAGTTATATTTGTTCCCTCGTTTCTGTTGTGCTGATCTGATCCATGAGTCTCATGGTCTCATGATCTCATGGTCTCATGATCTCATGTTCTCATGATCTCATGGTCTCATGGTCTCATGAGCTCATGGTCTCATGATCTCATGATCTAATGGTCTCATGGTCTCATGGTCTCACGGAGCTCCTCTCATCTGGACTGGGTGGACTCACTGTATCCGTTGACGTTCTCCGTGCCGTTGACCCCGAGGTACAGCTTGCTGACCAGCAGCCTCTGGAAGCGCAGCAGCAGGTCCAGAGACGCAGAGCGCTCCTTGCTGACGTGCTCCGCCTCCAGATAGTTGGAGATGCGGCGAGCGACGTCCTTCAGCCTCGCGATGGTCTGAGAGGCGATGTTCCTACAGAGATTAGAAGGAGTTCACTAGAGAGACAGTATCTGTAGTTCCTGGGCAGGTTATTACAATATAGTGGCCTCATGTTATCAGTACAACACACAATAAAATACATGAATACGTTACAAAAGTAGCAGATGAGTGAACCTGCTGCATCTGTATTTTAACACACAGTCCTCTCGCTGCAGCAGGATGACCTGACTCAGAGTGGGAGGGTCTTAACGAGTACCTCAACAGCTGCTGCACGAGCTGCACCAGAGGCAGGCTTTGCTTCCCCGCCGACTCGTAGATGCCCGTGTTGATGAGGTCTTTGTCCAGCATGGCGCGACACCGCTGCATGGTGGACGCGTTGGCCTCCTGCTCGTCAATCTCCTTCTCCTTCTGAGCCTCCTTCTTGGCTTCAATGTCCTGTTAACAGAAACACACAGTATCCAGTGAGAGGAGTTCAGGGACGTGGATGCAGACGGTTTTATCCATTAATGTCTCATTGTAAACAACCGATCAGTGTTTAAAGCAGCAGGAGGAGAGCTAGGAACGTTAGCAGCGCCGCTAACGGCTAACCAACCGAGGTTCACTTCAGTCACATCAAGCAGAGGAGCGATGCGTCAAACACACCGACCTGTATCTCCGCGGTGATCGCTGCATTCAGAGCTGATTCTAACCCTCCGTCGGCCATCAGGCTGCTGACCAGCAGGTCGATCATGAAGCGACGTCCAGGACTCACACTCATCTCGTTTCCAGACGCTGGGAGACAAAAGAAACACCAAACAACAAGATAAGACCCTCAGCCTCTCAGTCCCTCCTCTCAGAGCTAGTGGACCGTTGAGAGTGTTTAAAGCGGTGCTGGTGACGATGAGCTCTCACCAGCGTTGGGCAGAAGGGAGGACAGCGCTCTCGCCCGCTCCTCGGCGGTGGGCAGCAGCACCGACCAGCCGCTTTGGAGGACGGCTTGTGCGGCCGCTTGCACGGAGTTGAGCACGCCGGCGTTGCTCGCTAGGACCACCACGGTCTGTTTGAGGTTGTTCAGCAGCACGCTGCCCAGACCCAGACCCAGCTCCTCTGGATCCACCTGGTTACTGATGGCTGCATGGAGCTGAGGAGGATTCAGAGATGTGTATTTATGTGATTATGACCAGCAGAGAAGGTGTGGAGAAGCGTTATTGTTGAGAAAACCTAGAGCTTCTAAAGAGGTCTACCTGGAGCCGGAGCAGGTTGAGCGTGGAGACCACCATGCACTCCTTCTCCTGTGGGGGGGGCCAGTCCGAGCTGCCGTCCATCCCCTCGCTGACCTGTCGCAGCAGCAGGTCCAGCTGCTCAAAGGTCACGGAGCAGACGTCCACCACGAAGGGGACGCGCTGCCCGACGGACCACTCTGAGCACGAGGACCAGGCGAAGCTCTGACCATCGCCACCGAACACAGAGGAGTTATAACATGGTTCAGGTTCAAGAAAACAAGGAACGCACACACACATAAAAAAAAATAAAAAAAGAATAATTAAAAGAATATTAAAAGAATAATAATAATAAAAAAAGAATAATTAAAAGAATATTAAAAAAGAATAATAATAAAAAAAATCATTAAATAATATTAAAATAATAATAATAAAATAATCATTAAAAGAATATTAAAATAATATATTAATAATTACAAAATAATCATTAAATAATATTAAAATAATAACAATAATAAATAATAATTAAAGAACATTAAAATAATAATAATAATAAAAAAGAATCATTAAATAATATTAAAGTAAAAATAATAATAATAATAAAAGATAATCATTAAATAATATTAAAGTAAAAATAATAATAATAAAAGATAATCAATATCAAAGTGATAATGAGGCGGTGCCTCACCTGTCCGGGGCCACAGGAGATGCCCACGATGTGCTTGGCGTTGAGTCCAGGCAGAGCCTTGGGCTGCTTCTTGTTGGAGAACAGCGTGTCAAAGTGCTGCAGCTTGTCGTTGCTCCCCCAGCTGTGCACCTCCCCGTCGTCCGTGAGGGCGAGGCAGTGAGTCGAGCCCACCGCCACGTCCACCACCTTCTTCCCTGCTCGCCGACACAACAGACGCACGTCAGTGTCTCTGAAAGCTTCATGCTGAGGTCCTTTAACAGGAGGTAGTGAACAGGTAATAAGGTCCTCATAAGAGGTTATGAACAGTATGTCACCATGTGGTAATAGCAGCATCACAAACACATTTATTGTTAGATTATAAGATAAAAGCCTCTAATAATCATTTATAAAAGCATTCAACTATTTTTATTTTATTATTATTTAATTGTGAAAACTTTACAAAGATGTTCTGTTGCTTTATTAAGATTAAAACATGTTTATGTTTATTTAATTAACGGGACAATGGACATTAATTAACACGAGCCATCATGTTAATTCATATATTATTATAATATATATATATATATATATATATATATATATTACATGTTATAATATATATATATATATATATATATAAATAGAATAATAATATATTATTATAATATATTATATATATACATTATTACATATTATTATTATTATAAATTATTGTATATATATTATTATTATTATTATTATATATTAACATATTTAATAAATGTATAATTAAGTATGTCTTAAAACTAATAAAGCACCAAAATAAAGGTTTAACAATTAAATAATAGGTAAGTTAGTAAAAAAAATCAATAAATGTGTTTATAATGCTTTTATTAACGTTCTTAAACGTCTATAAACTGTTAAGTTCTTATAAATGTGTTATTATCTAACAACAAACACGTTTAAGATGCTACTATTAGCACTCAGTCCTACTGACACATACTAATGTTAATAAGCATCTTATAAGGGCCTTATTACCTACTACCTGACCTTTATTACCAGAACGCGTGGTTGAGAACGGACTCACCCTCCAGGCTGTCGAGCAGCTTCGGGTAGCGGACGTGCTCGTCGGTGCCGTGTCCGAGGCGCTGGTTGTCTCCCTTGCCCCAGGTGTACACCTGCCCGTCTTTGGTGAGGGCCACGGAGAACTGGCTGCCGCAGCACACCTTCACGATGTCCAGGTCCTGCAGCTTCTCCACCAGCTTGGGCGTCTTGCAGCCGTCGCTGCCTCCTCGGCCCAGTTTGCCGTAGTCCCCGTCCCCCCAGGACCAGACCTGACCTGAGGAAGCACACGGAGACAGTGAGGTCCGGTCCCTCTGAACAGACGTCGGCTGGGAAACGGTACCACTGTTGTTGTGTACAATTGTGGGTTTATTTTATATTTTCCAGAATCGTTCCTCACAAGATGTACGAGGTCATCGTCAAATAATCTATTTACTCATTTTTTATAATAAACAATAAAAGTTTGATATAATAAACCAGGTAAATAGTCTCTGCTTTCATTCCTCACATGTGCCGTCCTCTTGTTTAACGTCTCGTGTCTTTACGTCTCTGGGTTCCACTGGTGAACCCTGAGTTTAACGTCACGTTGCTATGAATTGTGGGTAATTCCCTCAGGCAAAGTCTGCCGAAATGCGGACTTCCAGAAAGTGTTCATAAAGGACTCAAACGCTGAATGATTTTGACATCAGGACAGAACTTAATCCCTTACAGATTTAACGTGAACGTCCCTCAGAGTGGAGATTAGGATTTGGACCTAAAGGTCTCGTTCTCACCATTCTCCGTCACAGAAAGCGTCTGAGCGTCACCGCTTCCACACGCCACGTCCATCACCTTCAGTCCCTTCAGCGCCGTCACCAGCATGGGTGTGGTCTGGTCCTCGCTGGAGCCTAGAAGCACAGCGGCAGGACAACTGTTAGCGGTGAAACAGGAAAAGAAATCACAAAAGATGGCGTTCATCCATCCTTGCGGTAAGGTCGACGCAGACGGACGCTCACCGTGACCCAGCCGGCCGTAGTTCCCTCGGCCCCAGGTGTAGAGCTCCCCGTCGGCCGTGATGGCGGCGCTGTAAGTGCTCCCGCAGGCGATGTGCACCACGTGCTTTCCTGTCTGCTTCCCATTGAAGGCTGCGATCATTGTGGGCTCCTCCAGATACCTGAAGATAACGTGAACGAGGAGATGAAGACGCTTCTCAGGAATCTCTCTAATAAAACGACGATGAATGATTTATGTCTCCAGCTTTGCTTTAAGTGTGTGAGGAGACTCTGAAACACCAGCTGAGCTCCTCTCTTATTAGCTTACGTGGTGTCTCCATGTCCAAGGCGTCCCCCGTCCCCACAGCCCCACGAGAACACCTCCCCGTTGGACGACAGGGCCAGGTAGTGCTGCCCGTCGGGGTGAGCCGCGAGCTTCACCACCTTCCTGGAGCTCAGACCGTGGATCAGCATGGGAGCCTGAACACAACATGACACAGAGACTCAGTCTGCAGCGGACACGGAGCAGAACCACGCAGCAGCAGCAGCAGATGTTCTGAATGAAGCTGGTTGGTTAGATGAAGGTACGTTAAGAAACACAAAGCACCTGCACCACAGAACTGACCAGGGTTGTGCTCTTGTAGTTCTGGGTGTAAACGGCACCGCTGCTGGACAGGATGAGGAAGCCCTTCTCCGAGCAGACGATCTGAGCGACCCCGAGGCTCGACAGGCCTTTACAGTGGATGGGCCCGTTCACGTTGGCGTAGAGCTTCCAGCCCAACAGGCCCCAGGCGATCACCTCCTGCAGGGTTCCCTGCAACACAAGGAGCACTGAGCACCAAGACAATGAACCGGGACCTCTCGTCTGCAGCGATGAAGAGTCCTCACCTTGTGTGACGTGGGGGAGTTGCAGTGGGGGGGGGCTGCAGGGGGAAGCTAAGCGGTCCAGGTGAGCCATGATCACCACGGCCGTCTGCCGGAGGTCGATGGCAAGGTCGTTGTCCTGAGGTAAGGTCAGGTAGCGCAGGAAGCTCTCGTTGGGACTCATCTGGGCCGTGAGGATCTGGAACCACAGCAAGCGACCGAAGACAATAACGTCACGTTTAATAACGTTAATAACTTTATTTACACTCTGATGGTTAACGTTAAACTTTATTTACACTCTGATGGTTAACATTAAACTTTATTTACACTGTGATGGTTAACGTTAAACTTTATTTACACTGTGATGGTTAACGTTAAACTTTATTTACACTCTGATGGTTAACATTAAACTTTATTTACACTCTGATGGTTAACATTAAACTTTATTTACACTGTGATGGTTAACGTTAAACTTTATTTACACTCTGATGGTTAACATTAAACTTTATTTACACTGTGGTGGTTAACGTTAAACTTTATTTACACTGTGATGTTAACATTAAACTTTATTTACACTGTGATGTTAACATTAAACTTTATTTACACTGTGGTGGTTAACGTTAAACTTTATTTACACTGTGATGGTTAACGTTAAACTTTATTTACACTGTGATGTTAACATTAAACTTTATTTACACTGTGGTGGTTAACGTTAAACTTTATTTACACTGTGATGGTTAACGTTAAACTTTATTTACACTATGATGGTTAATGTTAAACTTTATTTACACTGTGGTGGTTAACGTTAAACTTTATTTACACTGTGATGGTTAACGGTAAACCCTGAGGGGGATCCGTACGGATCAGGGATCTACTACGGTCCGTTACATCACTTTGTCTCACTGTACTTCTGGTTCCAGAGGGACATCCTCACCTCAACCTCCTCCTCAGGAATGGGCTCCTCCTTGCTGCTGTGTATGTTGTGGAAGCGCTGCAGGAGGGGCAGCAGAGGGGCGCTGGTTCCCTGGGTGGAGCGCTCGTTGTCCATCTCTCTGGTGCCGCTTTCCCACAAGCGCAGCAGCAGCAGGACGGCAGACAGCAGCTGACTGGACACGACACACAAAGACACGCAAAGACACGCAGTGAGCGGAGAGGAGACGTGTTCTATCTGAGGCAGGATGTCTCGAGGTATCGAGGGGGTTCTCTTCTGGTTACCTGAGGGTGCCCCTCTGCACAGCCAGCTCCAGCAGGATGGCCAGAGCGAGGTGCTGGTCCTGCAGAGGAATGTTGCCTTTGGTGCTGGCGCTTCCGTGAACGTCACTGGTCCCCAAGAGAAGGCACGACGTGAGAATCTCAAACACGTCTTACGACATAGAAAATGAGCGACTGATAACAATGAAACATGAATGAAACCAACCTGAGGAACTTGGTGGCCCGCTCGACCACCTCGAGCCACACCGACGACACGGTGCCCTCGTCGAACAGCGTGGCTTCTGGTAGAGCTCGCAGCGCATCCAGAGACTCCTGGAGCAGCTCGCTGCAGAGGTCCGCATCGTCTCCTGGAACAACACAAACCTCCTGCTTGATATACAGCAAACCACACACAGGGAACCCAAACATACACAGAGAACCCAAACATACACAGGGAACCCAAACATACACAGGAAACCCAAACATACACAGGGAACCCAAACATACACAGGGAATCCAAACATACACAGGGAACCCAAACATCTACAGAGAACCCAAACACACACAGGGAACCCAAACATCTACAGAGAACCCAAACACACACAGAGAACCCAAACACACACAGGGAACCCAAACATACACAGGGAACCCAAACATACACAGGAAACCCAAACATACACAGGGAACCCAAACATACACAGGGAACCCAAACATCTACAGAGAACCCAAACACACACAGGGAACCCAAACATCTACAGAGAACCCAAACACACACAGAGAACCCAAACACACACAGGAAACCCAAACACACACAGGGAACCCAAACATCTACAGAGAACCCAAACACACACAGAGAACCCAAACACACACAGGGAACCCAAACACACACAGGGAACCCAAACATCTACAGGGAACCCAAACATACACAGGGAACCCAAACATACACAGGGAACCCAAACATCTACAGGGAACCCAAACATACACAGGGAACCCAAACATACACAGGGAACCCAAACATCTACAGAGAACCCAAACACACACAGGGAACCCAAACACACACAGGGAACCCAGAAATACACAGGGAACCCAGACATACACAGGGAACCCAAACATACACAGGGAACCCAAACATACACAGGGAACCCAAACATACACAGGGAACCCAAACATACACAGGGAACCCAAACATACACAGGGAACCCAAACATATACAGGGAACCCAAACATACACAGGGAACCCAAACATACAGGGAACCCAAACATATACAGGGAACCCAAACATACACAGGGAACCCAAACATATACAGGGAACCCAAACATACACAGGGAACCCAAACATATACAGGGAACAATCTGCCCAGCGTGAGGGCAGAACCAGTGAGACGTGTTCACCAAATGTATTTTAAAGTACATTTAATGTGTGTTTACCTTCCTATCACTAGCTCTAAGCAGCGCATGATTCATCCTCATCACACCACTACTGAAGACAAGTTTGGTTCTTGAACCTCTCTGAGCATCAAAGCTGTTTAAAAACGGCCCCTCTGGAGCCCCGACGTCCAGTCAGACCAAACGGTCCTCGTGGCCCTGAAATAAATATGTAGGACTGGAACATGTGTTCATTCAGCAGGAGAAAGAAAACACTGTTCCAGGAATACAGATACACCGAGGATGGGAGGCTCAACTGTGTGTGTGTGTGTGTGTGTGTGTGTGTGTGTGTGTGTGTGTGTGTGTGTGTGTGTGTGTGTGTGTGTGCGTATATATATCTCATGTTACAGGAAGGCTCTTTATCCCCCCCCCGTCCCTGAGGACCTGCAGCTCTCATCAGCACAAACGTCTCTACAGTGAAGGACGTTTAAAGAAGCGCTGTCACTTTAACTGAGACACGATCGCACCGCGTGATCAATTACTATTCAACTTATTGATTCTATGTCACTTGTAAAAATCTAATTTAAGTGAAACTCTACGGAGGTCACAGTCTGTGGTGGTGGCTTTGTACCAAAATGTGTTTTCATGCATGAAGAAATGATTCATTTTATTCATATTCATGACTATTGAAGTGCATATAAATGCCCTTTTATAACGTGTTTCTCTGGATGCCTTTGATGTGTTATAATAAAGCCTTGTTGATGAAGAAATAAACTTGATTCATCTCATTAAGAGGACTTTCCCGTTTCAGTGAACCAGATTGTGAAGTTCATGATCTTAAAGCAGCAGAAACGTGACCCACGAGTCTCCCTCTGCCTTTAAAACCCCTGCAAACACCACCAGCCGAGGCTACAAACATTAGCATTGAGACATATGTTGTGTTGTTGACTGTGAGCGTGTGACACATGGTGCAACACACTCGTGAACAGCTGGCCGGCTATCACCGGCGGCACCGAACAAGACGTCTTCACTGTCGCATTCCTACCTGACCTCCAGGCTCGACGCAGGAAAGCAAAGGCGAAGGAGAGGGCCGCTCTGGAGCCCACTCTGGCCAGACCCTCTACACCTTTACTGGCCGGACGAGGGCTGGAAACACACACACACACACACACACACACACACACACACACACACACACACACACACACACACACACACACACACACACACACACACACACACACACACACACACACACACACACACACACACACAGAGAGAGTGAGACCCTGCACACCTGGATCACCAGCGGTCTAACCGCCCGCTCACACTCCTGCAGACCCTCTGATCCTCTACCAGAACCGTCTCCGGCTCTGACCTCCTCACCTCTTGTTGTCGGCGGCGGGCAGCGGGGGGCTGGGCGGGCCCTTCCAGCGGACCTTGTACTTCTCCTCCATCATGCTGTGGCTCAGGGAGATGAGGTAGCGCTCCAGGATGACGAGGCGCTGGCGGAGCCGCTGGGCCGACAGCGTGCTCTTAGCCATCTGAGCCGAGAGCTTCTGCTGGTCGTCTACCAGCACCAGCAGACAGTCCTTCAACTCTGTCTCGTCTATACACACACACACACACACACACACACACACACACACACACACACACACACACACACACAATTACTTCTCACAGAAAACTCTTTATTTCGAGTGTTCAAACTGTTCAAAATATAAATGAACATTTGCACGTCTTCTTTTTTATGGTAATGATATTATTGGTATTATAATATTACTAGAATTAGACTCCAGTTGTCCAAAAGTCAACATTTATCAGAAAAAGATAAGACGTAAAAATTTCTAAAATCCACGACATGTTTTTATGTAGCCTTTTAAAAAACTACAAAGAACAGTTTCCAAACTCATTTAATCCGATGAAGGTTTTGTATTTTAGGGTGATGACCTCATTAAATATGACCTCATTAAAAGCTTCATTCACTAACCTCAATAGAAGCTTTGAATGGATGGTTTAGTCCTCAAATCTATTAATACATTCATAAAAATACTCATAGTAACAATTTGTCCAATTATTATTCTTATTCTTATTATTATTATCACTTACGGTTTAGAATAATTATTTTTTTAATAATATTCTTCTTATGTGATTCAAAACTAATTTCTGGCAGCAAGACTTGAAACATAATGTAACATATATCCTCACATTAAAGTTATACATAAATATATATATATATTTATATATTTATATATCAAGAGATGTAACAAGTCAACAACAACATGAAGCAGAAGACTCTCTGACTGTCAACATATTGATACATTTAACCTGCTGAAGATGTCTTCATTCAGAGGACTATATGTAGAGAAAGATCTGGAAGTTACACATTTATGTCTGTAATTTATGTCATTTATGTTTAACTACAGTAAGTGATAACCCCCCCGCTCTTCATTACACAAACAGCATGGTGTTAAAAAAACAAAAAAGGTCCCATGACCCCCCCCCCCCCCCCCCCCCCCCCAGCGGCCGTCATCACAGCTGGTCCTTTGTTTTCTGTGTGTGTGTGTGTGTGTGTGTGTTAGTGTGTACGTGTGTGTGTGTGTGTGTGTGTGTGTGTGTGTGTGTGTATGTGTGTTAGTGTGTACGTGTGTGTGTGTGTGTGTGTGTGTGTGTGTACAGCAGCGCTGCAGGAAAGATGAGATGAGCCAAAATAGCAGATCAGAAATCCACTTAAGCTTCCTGTAAGTCGGCCCGGTGGTCGTGTGAGCAGCACTACGGTCAGCTGTGCTCAGCCCTCACAGTCCGACTGTTCATCACACATCTCTGCTCATGAGAACCAACACATGATCAACCCTGTAGAACACATCGTGTGGTTCTGACTGCAGAGAGCGACATGTCTGACGCTCAGTGGAGAAGCAGGAAGTCAGCTGACTGGACTTTAAAGAGTCCTCCTGTCTGCTTTTATCAACTCATGTACTGCAGTAGAACAGTGACTGTGGAGGAGAACCTCACACAGAACGTCTCTACTGTCTCTTTAAGGACCGGTGACGGAGCACTCGTCTGTGTACAGATCCAGTTACACTCCGTGTAGAATCAGAGCGTGATGTCCTGGTTCAATAAGAAGAAGCCTTCACTATCCGTGTCGACCCCCCCCCCCCCCACCACCACCACCACCGCCCAGCGCTTATCTCCCACCACAGTGACGCGGTCCCGCCCAGTCCAGCCAGTAAACAGCCCCGGGTGAGAGGCGCTAGCTCCCCTTCTCTGGGCCACATTAGAACCCCGACCGAGAGGTAAAAATAACCCCTTCAGAGCGGCGGAGGGTAACTTGTCACGTCTCACGTGTCAGCAGCGACTCTGGTCAACAGAGAGGGCGACCATGTGTTGAAATGGTCAGAATGCTCCCATCGGGTCCACATCTAGAGGTTGTGAAACCGTCTGCGGTCAGCCTGGGATTAATTACTTGGAAACAGAGAGGCGTAAAATAACACAAGTCACCAACAGGAGAGCGGTGCAGCATCGTTAGGGATCCCCCAAAACCTGGTTCTAAACAGGAACCGGTTCTATAGCAGAGTATAGAGGAGGTGCAGAGCTCTCTGTTCTGCTATCTGTACTTTCTTAGTTCTGCAGTGAGACGTCCTGGTCTCAAACGTTATCTCTGTCTCTCCGTCTGTCTGTCTGTCTGTCTGTCTCTCTCTGTCTGTCTGTCTGTCTGTCTCTCCGTCTCTGTCTGTCTGTCCATCTGTCTCTCTCTCTCTCTGTCTGTATCTCCGTCTGTCTCTCCATCTCTCCATCTGTCTGTCTCTCAGCCTCGTTCAGGTAGCTCTGTCTGTCTGTCTGTCTGTCTGTCTGTCTGTCTGTCTGTCTGTCTGTCTGTCTGTCTGTCTGTCTGTCTGTGTCTCTCTCTCTCTCTCTCTCTCTCTCTCTCTCTCTCTCTCTCTCTCTCTCTCTCTCTCTCTCTCTCTCTCTCTCTCTCTCTCTCTCTCTCTCTCTCTCAGCCTCGTTCAGGTAGCTCACCTGGCTGCCGGCCCCAGTCCCAGGTCTCGATGATGGAGTGATGAACGGACGTGGACGTCTCCTCCTCCTCCTTCTTCTCTTTGTCGTTGGGCTCATCTTTCTTCTGAGTTCCAAAGCAGTCGGTGCAATCCTCTGAAACCACGGAGAGACATTCGGACGTTCAGATAAAGCGAGGACCTGAAGACAGGTGTGTCACAGACAGTGTGGGTGAAAGCCTCACCTGGGTGAGCGGATTCCTCTCCGTTGAACGTGATCTCCTCATCTTTCACCATCTCGTTCCACATCTCACACAGTCCCTCTGGAGAGAAGGCTCGCTGACCAAGCAAACGACAAGCAAGAATCAGCACATCTGGAGCATCTGCTTTACTTTGATCAGTGTGTGTTCACACCTTCATGTGTGCTTTGTAGTGCTTCTGCCTCAGTGGACACAGACTATATATACTATTATATTGTCACTACTCCCCATCCTGTTTCTCAATAACCACACGTCTTATTTCCCCGTATCTTATTCCTCTTAGGGAAGTCATCTCTGATCCATTTGAGCTTCTATCTATTAGCTCTTTCACCAGGAGCACCAGCCAGAGGTCTCTCTCTCTCTCTCTCTCTCTCTCTCTCTCTCTCTCTCTCCTCTCTCTCTCTCTCTCTCTCTCTCTCTCTCTCTCTCTCTCTCTCTCTCTCTCTCAGCCTGTCAACCCAGACGACCCGTCTGAGACGAGGCCGGTGAAAGCACCACGCTCAGCAGAAACATTCAGAACAATCAGTGTCCGCTCGACCCATCTGCTCCCACTGAATGGGCTTTTTGCCGTTTGCTGTGATAAAGTCTGTCTGACATATGAAGCTCAGGACAGGTCGCTCCTCTATGTGCTACAGTAACGTAATCGGCACGTCGCCGTGTCATCGCCACAGCTGGTGCACCATTCACGCTTCGCTCTACTCAGAAACTCTCACAAGTGGAAAGACAACTCTTGCTTTTCAAGGATCCAATGTCTTCAAAATGTCACAAACATGTTGGCTCACAGGCGTCACCAGAGCGGACACGAAACACTGGAGCGGCCTTCAGCGCCGCAGAGAACACGACACGCTCTCTCAGTTCTGGAGCGCAGACCGAGTCTCGGTCCAGAGGGCGAGGCGGTGGATCCACAGCGCTGCATCCTGATCTCTAAATCCAGCATGTATGAACAAAAGTCCTCATAATTACAGCCAACATGGGCTCGTTTACACAACATTATGGGCTACACCTCTTCACACATCACAGGAGGAAACTATAATCACGTGAGAAAGAGGTTTGAATCAGTGTGTCAGTTAGACTCTGTTAAAGACACAGGATGTTCATCATGTATAGAGCAACACATAATATCCTCTCTATGTTCCCTACGTGATGCGACACTGACAACCTGTCTAGAAACAAAGCAGCTTCTACAAGAAACTGAACAGCACAGAGGTCTGGTCTCATCTGAGACAGCAGTACGTTCATGTGATAGTCCTGTCTCTGTGAACACACACCTGCAGGTCTATCTTCAGCCATTTGTCATGAAACCTCAGCTGAGCATCGAGGGTAAAAGATGGAGAAGGCATCTTCCCCTCTCCTCTCCCGGCTGCAGACGCAGCCAACCTGCAGGACAGAGAGACGGAGGGATTAGAGCCACGAGACACTTTCACAAAGACCACGATCCACATCTGTGAACACTGAGGCAGCGGCTGCAGGTCACTGATGGAGGAGCGAGTTGTCAGGAGGACAACAGAAGAAGTTGAGGATGAGTCACGTTGTCTACATCCAGAAATGTTGTGGTGCCCCGACGCTGACGGAATGAAAAGCTTATTACATGTTTATGATTATGAGTCAGGAGGGTTCATGTCTTCAGTGTTATTCATCTGTTGTTTCTACTCTGGTCTCTCTTTATGAATAACGGTGACTTGTAAGCCCGGCATAATATTTATACATGACACAATAATAACAGTAAAGTTTAAATAAGTGCCTGTGAACCAATGAGGTCATTTGCCCACGACCTTAAGTGTGAATCTTAAAGATGTTGATTTAAATAGAAGTCTGTTAAAGTCACCGTCTATTGATGAATGAGCTCATGGCCCACTGATGAAAGCATCGCAATATTTATTATTTGCAGTAATACAAACTGGGTGTTTGTGGCCAAACTCCTGGGAAACAAATGCTGGATTACAGTTTTCTCCATAGTGTGCGCATACACACACACACGCACACGCACGCACACACACACACACACACACACACACACACACACACACACACACACAGACACACGCGCACACACACACACACACACACACACACACACGCACGCACGCACGCACGCACGCACGCACGCACACACACACGCACGCACGCACGCACGCACACACACACACACACGAAGCTCATGTATCAACAAAAAGACTCCAGACTGTTAAACATTGTTTTCACACAAATAGAAAGTCTAAATCTACCAGAAAGTAAATGACAATAATATTCTATAACATAGTGAGGTTGGACAACAGAAGCCTGTTTATGATTGAATTTAATACAAAAGGTAGTTTAACAGATGAAAACTTAAACTAACATGAGGAATATCAGCATGGCCAATAAATATTATCACCCAGATGTAAACAAACCCAACACCAGCTTATGAAACATAGAACTTCTATATATATATATATAAGTCCTATATATATCTATATATATATAGATATATATATATATATATAGATAGATAGATATCCACTCACACATCTCTATCTAATTTGACCTCAAACTGTATTAATATTATCAAACATATATTATAACAAATGGGAAACCCAACATATGACTGACTCCCTCCTATTATAATGTAATATATATATATATATATATATATATATATATATATATATATATACATATATATATATATATACATATATATATATATATACATACATACATATGTATTATATAATTCACAACACAGCTACCAGACGTGTTAACGTCACATCTACATTTTACTGCTTTAATTGGTTAAAGGAATGTTACCAAAATGCTGCATACTTTATCTGAATCAACCTTTTATCAAGTACTTCCAAGTACATGCAATTTACATACAAATACTACTAATGTAACGCGCACAACTGTGACGTCACCTTTGCGTTATAGCTTATAATTCACACGCACGAGTTTCAAGGTCTAAAAGACGTAATAACGTAATCCACAAATATAGTTAACGTTGTTAGATACATGAGGAAAAAACGAGTAGCATTCAATGCTAGCACGAGTAGCATTCAATGCTAGCAAGGGCACAGTCTCCGTTAACTGTGCGGCTAAGGCTAACTAGCATTGCTAGCTAGACGGCTAGCTTTAGCCGCACAGTCTCCGTTCACGTTAGCTGTGTGACTAAAGCTAACTAGCACTGCTAGCCTAGACAGCTAGTAAAAGCTACACACCAGCTCATCATCATTTCGTGCAACGATTAACGGGCAACCGGAGACGTGACGTACCGGAGACTTTAGCTACACAACCGGGGTAAACATGTCACTATTTTCTGACAAATGTCTAAATTACCTGCGGTGTCTTCTCGAGATTATTCTCGTCCGCTCAGCTGCTTTGCTGCATTAAACAAGACTGTTCATAATATGGATTTGATTGACAGGTCGCCGACTGAGGCACGAGGCATGGAAACAAATTACGTCGTCGTCACCAGGGGGAGAGATTGGGGTGCGATTGATTTCACCGCAGCATCCCGCTGAGGCGGGGTTTCTTGAAGCGAGGTGACCGCTTTTGAGTTTTTATTCCCGCCCGCTCGTACCGAGCTGGATTATAAAAGGAGCGCTTTGTTCGATTTCGAGGCGGGACATCGGGAGGGGCGGGGTTGTCCCGGAGTGAATACAAACCGCCCGCTAGATGGCACTGTGTCGCAGAGAATGTGGTCTTTATTTCACAGATGTTTTATTTAGATGCAGAGTTACATATTTGATATAGTTTAAGATGTTTATTTAATTATAGTTTATTTATTTCACAGATGTTTTATTTAGCTGCGGAGTTACATATTTCATATAGTAGTGTATAGAGTATATCTCTCTTTATCTATTGTATTGTATTAACATTTTAAAGTCATTAAATCTTAACGCTTTTTTATTCTTAATTCTGTGAACCTCTTTTGATCTCAATATATTCTTTTCACAGTATCTTTTTAATATATACTTTAATTCAATTCATTTCTATTCTATATTTATGTGTTATGTCTCCACATTAATACACCAAAGCAAATCGCTTGTATGTGAAAACCTGATTCAAAGACAGTATTGTTGACGCATGCGCAGTTTCGTTCGACTCCATCTACCATGGGGCAGCCTGGTACTTGTTGAACCGCGCATGCGCAGTGTCCCACTTTCCCAGTCCAAACTACGAAACTGGACAGTGGACCGTTCAGTCATTCTGCTGTCAAACTAAACTAAATAAACAGTTAACAGTGAAAAATGGCGGCCGAGTCTGAACCGAGCAGTGGTTCGTTCCCGGTGTGTGGAATAGTGATAGCGGTGGTGTCAAGTTTCATCAACGGCTCCACTTTTGTGCTTCAGAAAAAGGGAATATTACGGTCGCGCGACAGAGGTAGACATTTTCTGTTCCGGTCACAAGACCAAGCTAAGCTCCTCCTCCGCTTTTATTCTGAAGTTCTTATGTGTCCCATAACATTATTATTCTGAAGTTCTTATGTGTCCCATCAAGTTATTATTCTGTTGTTATTGTAACCAAACTCACTGCCTCTGGATATAGAAGAACAACGAAGGATATTAAATACCTCTCCTTTAGATCTGGCTTTTATTTTGAAGTAATGCCTTAGTGTTAATCATTGGTTTTAAATTATTATTATTATTATTATTATTATTATATAGCCCTGTTGTTTATTTTATTTTATGCTATTGACTTTTATTTTAAAGTAATGCCTTAGTGTTAATCATTAGTTTTAAATTATTATTATTGTTATTATTATTTATCCCTGTTCAATTTATTTTACACTATTGACTTTTATTTTGGAGAAATGCCTTAGTTTTTAAAAGTTAATCCTTGTTTTTTATTATTATTATTATTTATCCCTGTTGCTGATTTTATTACATTTACTTATTTTGTCTGACACATCTGTATTTATTTTTTAGTGAAGCACTTTTTGCTGCGTCATGAATAAGTCACGTTGATCATCTGTGTTCCTTCAGGAGCCTCGTACCTCTCAGACGTGGTGTGGTGGAGCGGCACACTGTCCAGTGAGTACAGCGCCACCTATCGACTCTGGAGGGTTCAGCAGCTTGATTCATATTTAATAGCTGAGCTGGATATACTATTAAACAGTATATTAAAGATGTCTGGAATACAACTATTTGTTAAAAAAAACATTTCAGAGATCCACAATACATTTTTTCTGTCACTCTATCACTCTGTCACTCTGTCACTCTATCACTCTGTCACTCTGTCACTCTATCACTCTGTCACTCTATCACTCTGTCACTCTATCACTCTGTCACTCTGTCACTCTATCACTCTATCACTCTGTCACTCTGTCACTCTGTGTCTCTGACATTCACTCTCCTCACATGTTCTGACTCGCTGCTCATTGGTCTCAGTGATCGTCGGTCAGATTGGGAATTTCCTGGCGTACAACGTGGCCCCCGCTGTGACCGTGACCCCTCTAGGAGCCCTCGGGGTGCTGTTTGGGTAAGTCTCTAAATACTCAGCAACGCACAGAAACCAGACTCAGTGTAGTCCTGATCCTCTATGAACCAGTCTCAGTGTAGTCCTGATCCTCTATGAACCAGTCTCAGTGTAGTCCTGATCCTCTATATGAACCAGTCTCAGTGTAGTCCTGATCCTCTATATGAACCAGTCTCAGTGTAGTCCTGATCCTCTATATGAACCAGTCTCAGTGTAGTCCTGATCCTCTATATGAACCAGTCTCAGTGTAGTCCTGATCCTCTATGAACCAGTCTCAGTGTAGTCCTGATCCTCTATGAACCAGTCTCAGTTTAGTCCTGATCCTCTATGAACCAGACTCAGTGTAGTCCTGATCCTCCATGAACCAGTCTCAGTGTAGTCCTGATCCTCTATATGAACCAGTCTCAGTGTAGTCCTGATCCTCTATATGAACCAGACTCAGTGTAGTCCTGATCCTCTATATGAACCAGTCTCATTGCAGTCCTGATCCTCTATGAATCAGACTCAGTGTAGTCCTGATCCTCTATGAATCAGACTCAGTGTAGTCCTGATCCTCTATATGCTCGTCATCGGTGCCACCGGGTCGGATGACATGGCCAGCAGAGACCGGCTCCTCTCAGACCTCCCTGTCGCTGCTCTGCAGGGCGGTGCTGGCGTCTCAGGTCCTCGGGGAGCACTTGAACGTCGTGGGGAAGCTGGGCTGTGTGCTGTGCTGCAGCGGCTCCGTGGTGCTCATCATCCACGCCCCTAAAGCCCAGCCTGTGACCTCCAGACTGGAGCTGGAGGACAGGCTGTCGGACCCAGGTGACTCAGTAGAACTATGATAGAGGAGGAGCGCGCTCTTTTATTGTTTCTTATCATATTCTATTGTAAATCTTCATATGTTGTATTTGCATGTGAAAACGTGTTGATGAACCGTGTCTGGTTCTGATTTGTGAATAAGTCCAACATGAAGTCCTTCCTTTAGTACAGTGTCTGTCTGTCTGTCTCCTGCAGTGTTTGTGGCGTACGCCCTCCTGGTGCTCCTGCTGCTGGTGGTCCTGATCGCGTGGATCGCTCCGGCTCACGGATCCTCCAACATCCTGGTCTACGTGGCCATATGCTCCCTCTTGGGAAGCTTCACCGTCCCCAGCAGCAAAGCGCTCGGCCTGGTGGCGCCGGACGTGTTCGGGTCCGACGGCGCCGGAGCTCTGCCTCTGTTCCTGGGTTTACTGGCGACGCTGGCCGTCAGCGTCCTCCTCCAGTTCTTCTTCATCAACAGGGCCCTGGAGAGCTTCGGCTCCGGCGTGTTCGAGGCCGTGTACTACGTGGCCTTCACCTGCAGCGTGATCCTGTCCTCGGCTCTGCTCTTCAGGGAGTGGACGGCGCTGACGGCGGCCGACGGCGTGGCCGTGCTGAGCGGGCTGACCACGGTGGGCGTCGCCGTGGTGATGCTGCGCATCTCTCAGGAGGCGTCCATCACGTGGAGGACGAAGAGGAAGACGGACTGATGAAGAGGAGTTCATGTTTACACACTGACTTTATACAACACTTTTATACGTGACGTGTCCAAACGTGTTTAATAACTTGTTTCATGATTGTTTATCTTCAGACATCCTTTGTGTTTTTTTAATTTCTTTATTGGTGCAAAGGACCAGTACACAAAACAGAGGTACACTGACGTACAGTACTGATAGGAATACTACTACTAGTTTAATAACTTTATTTATACAGCACCTATAAAAACAGAGTTTACAGACAAAGCAGCAAAAACAACAGTGAGACCCAACAAAGACAGAGCAATAGATTCTACAGAGCAATAGATTCTACAGAGCAATAGATTCTACAGAGCAATAGATTCTACAGAACAATAGATTCTACAGAACAATAGATTCTACAGAGCAATAGATTCTACAGAGCAATAGATTCTACAGAGCAATAGATCAAACATGTTTACAGACTTTCTTCTATTTGTCAGACAGTGTTTAATCGTGACAAACCAAACATGATTTTACATTTTAAAAAATTAAAACGTTAACATTTTTTAAATGTCAATAAAAAAAATTAAATAATTAAAAATAAATAAATAAAACGTACATTAATACGTACATTAATTTAAATTAATACAATACAAAATGTGGTTTAAATTAAAAAAATATATTTTAAATTGCATTTTTTTTATTTTTTAAATACATTACATTAATTTAATGCACATCAACAAATGAATGAGTCTAATTGTCCACTCATTTTGGTTGCTCTGACGCTATAGTTTATATTATATATAATATCATAATACATAAACACGGATATGAAATCGTGCTGAGTTGTACTTTAAGATAACGTAAAGTGTAGAGTGACTACAATAAAACAATAAAACAATAAAGACTCGACTTTGTCTCCACTTCCGGTGTGTTACTACCTCTGTGGTGGTTTGTGGACTTCAACCTGCTGGAGGACTCCCACGGTTCAGCGGTCCATCTCCTTTTGATAAGCAGAAGAAGAAGCTCGCAGTGCGGCAGTCGTGAAGAAGAAGCTCGCGGGTAGCTATGCGACGGTTAGCCACAGAACCCGGAAGTAGGCTAGCTATTAGAACCCGGAAGTAAGCTAGCTATTAGCTAACCTCCAGCTGCTAACACGTTAGTTCTCGTTGGGTAAACCGACCGCCACCTTCTTGAACAGGTATTAAAACTCTCTATTAAGACTTCTTCTCAAAACCTAGCAAGCAAACCGGATATCCGCATTATTCGTCTTTTAACGCTAACTGACTTTAGCTAGCTAGCCTGCCAGCTAGCTAGCCGTCGCGCTAATGCAAGCTAACGAGAGATATCTTCGCATTTAAATGCCGTTAAACTGGTTTAAATGTAACGCAGTGGTGCCGCCATGGTGCTGCGTTCACTGGGTGGTAGTGTAGTGACATGTAACAGACGGGTAGTCAACGAACAGGCAGTCTGCTGCTGGTTTATTGGAGGTTCCCAGCAGCTTTGTAAATTACGCCTCAAGGCTACGGAAGTCATTACCCATGTAGCTTCTGGAGCTAAGCTACAAAGGAAGCTTATTTTACACTTCACGTTAGCTTTGGACGAGCTGTGACATTTATGATTCAGGCACGAGACGTTTTCTTGTGTTGAGAGTTTTAAGCATATTTTTTTATTTTATCTCATTTTTCTTTTATTATCAAGTGGCTGTTATTTTCCACCTTACGTTATGAATTGTATTCATTATATCTTCATTTAATTTTAATTTTTATCACCGTACGTTTTATTTTCTATCTTGCGTTATTGCGCTTTATTCATTATATTTTAATTTTATGTATTTTTATGTTATTATAAAGTGGGTGGTATTTTCCGTTATATTTTTTATTGTTATCTTGATTTAAATGTTATTAAGTGAGTGTTATTCTAATGAATTGTGTCCTTGTGTCCCAGTGTCTTGTGTGTCTCTGTGAACAGTCACAGTGACCTCACTGGAGTCACACCCTGAACTCTTAGTCTTCACATGTTCTGTTGACAGAGTTGCACAATGTTGTGTTAATGAATCAGACTCACTTCAGAGACTGTGTGTGTGTGTGTGTGTGTGTGTGTGTGTGTGTGTGTGTGTGTGTGTGTGTGTGTGTGTCTGGGACTAGTCGGTCCAACATGTGCTGCCGTCCTCTCATGATGGTTTTCCTCTTCGTGTCTCAGGTGTCTGGTCAGAACTGTTCTGTTGGTGATCATCTCTGTCCGCTGGTAAATGTGACGGACCACCACCACAACGACACATCCAGCCTCACTATGGGTCAGGACCGGGGCAAGTACGACTTCTACTTGGGTCTGGGTTTGGCCGTCAGCTCCAGCATCTTCATCGGAGGAAGTTTCATCCTCAAGAAGAAAGGACTTCTGCGGCTGGCCAGGAAGGGCTCCATGCGGGCAGGTAGAGCAGACACACCTGAGACCGGTCTGGTTACCTGAGACCGGACTGGTTCTTCTTCTTCCTAACAACTTCAAATCACTTCTAATAATGTGTGTGTGTGTGTGTGTGTGTGTGTGTGTGTGTGTGTGTGTGTGTGTGTGTGTGTGTGTGTGTGTGTGTGTGTGTGTGTGCGCGCGCGCAGGTCAGGGTGGTCATGCGTATCTGAAGGAGTGGCTCTGGTGGGGTGGTTTACTATCAAGTAAGGAACAACTGTATTTAGAGCACTGATCACATGACTAGTGAAGAGCTTTTATTTATATATATATATATATATATATATATATATATATATATATATATATATATATATATATATATATATATATATATATATATATATATATATATATATATATATATATATATATAAAAAAAAAAAAAAACAACAACTGTGTTTTAGTATCTAAACTATTCATTAATATGAGAGATGTTCAGACTCCCGGATGTCTTCTGACCCAAAGAACCAAACCCATGTTTACACTGGAGGCTCCTTCACCTCACTGTTTACCTCCACCGTGAGTCTAACTTCATGAGTCTTAATCCTGACAGTGGGAGCTGGTGAAGCAGCCAACTTCGCGGCCTACGCCTTTGCTCCGGCGACCCTGGTGACCCCACTGGGAGCGCTCAGCGTGCTGGTCAGGTACGGACGCCTCGCTGCACCTATACTAACTAACCAACTAGTTTATGACTAACCACTACCTACTAACCGTCTCTGCAGCGCCGTGCTGTCCTCCTACTTCCTGACGGAGCGCTTGAACCTCCATGGGAAGTTGGGCTGTCTGCTCAGCATCCTGGGCTCCACCACCATGGTGATCCACGCGCCTCAGGAGGAGGAGATCAGCAGCCTGGAGCACATGGCCAAGAAGCTGGTGGACCCGGGTACGGAACCATCTGGACTCCAGAGATTACCTCTGAGTCACGCTTCACAACTATTAGAATGAAGCCTGCTGTGCATGATTTGAAGAGACTAGACTTTAATATTTAATATTGAGATATTGATCCAGTGAACCCTTCTTCACTCCCTCTTTTCTCTCTCAGGGTTTTTCATCTTCGCCACCCTCGTGGTCATCGTGGCGCTGATCTTCATCTTCGTGGTGGGTCCCCGTCACGGTCAGACCAACATCCTGGTCTACATCACCATCTGCTCGGTGATCGGCGCCCTGTCGGTGTCCTGCGTCAAAGGGCTGGGCATCGCCATCAAGGAGGCGATCGCCGGCAAGAGCGTGGCGAGGAACCCGCTGGCGTGGATCCTGCTCCTGGGCCTGGTGGCCTGCGTGAGCACGCAGATCAACTACCTGAACAAGGCCCTGGACATATTCAACACCTCGCTGGTGACGCCCATCTACTACGTGTTCTTCACCACCTCCGTGCTCACCTGCTCCGCCATCCTGTTCAAGGAGTGGGGCCACATGGGCGCCGACGACGTCATCGGCACGCTGAGCGGCTTCCTCACCATCATCGTGGGCATCTTCCTGCTGCACGCCTTCAAGGACGTCAGCGTCAGCCTGGCGGCGCTCGCCGTGTCCATGAGGAAGGACGAGCGGGCGTCCCCCGCCGCCAACGGCTCGGCGTCCCACTACGACCTGCTGAGCTGCGAGGACGGCGAGGACCGGGAGATGGGTCTGCCTTTTGAGAGCGTCTCCAGGAGGAACGGGGCCACGGCGTCCTCGTCGGAGCACTGAACTCGCTTCGGCCGCCCGCCGACTCGACAATCAGCCGCGTGAGGACTCTGACCCAGACCCGGACTCTGACTCTGACCCGGACCAGCGGATTGTACTAACGTTTTGATTTGCCTTACTTCTCTCAGACTGGTCATCAGCTAGAACTCCTCTGTAGCTGTAAATATGAGTTGTTTTTTAAAAAGAACCCTTTTGTTATATGTACACGCATACTCATGCACTGACTTCCTTTCTATAAATCAAGATGATGATGATGATGATTAAGGTTTTAATATATATATATATTCTATATCAGGTCCTGCTGACAGTCACTATGATTTTGAGTTTTCGTGATACTTGAAACATTTTTTGTTGGGAGTCGTTCTGAACTTTTGTTTTGTAGCGTTTACATGAAGAGCTCCGGAGATGAAACCAACAGATTTGTTACATATTTATTGAATTAAAATGATTAAAACAAGGCACAGTGAATAAATGCTTAACAGGAGTACGAGCGTCGTTACTGTTCATCTTCCTTTAAAATGTTTATTATTAGCATGCATGTTCAGACGAGCTACCTCCACCCTCTAATACGACTCCACCACCGCACACCCTTAAATACACCTCTAATAAAACCTCTCTCTGCTCGTATAAAACACAGAATAGTTCATCCTAAAAAGGGAATTATCTATTCATATCTGATAAGGCACAAGTGAATACAAAAAATTATAATTCTGACAGAAATGTGGCCCAACTTCCCTACATGTCACGGTCCGGTGCTGCTGGAGACCCACAGTGAAGGAGGAGGAATATCGGTGGGTCGCCTGGTAATGACGACAGTGTCTGGAACTCTCTCTCTCTGGTCCGCTGGGCCGCTCAGCTGCTGGCGAGCGACTGGTGAATCGGCGGCTGGAAGCAGCGCACGTGTTCCACCGGCATGTTCTCTCCGTCTCCAGACTTCAGGTACTTGTTCAGGATGGAGAAGATCTCGTTGTTGAGGATTTGGAATTTGCGGATTCTGTCGACCATCTTCTTCAGAGGCTGGAAGGAGACGAGGCAGAAACACAAAGATCTGAGGATGATGTGTTTGTCAGTTGGACCTCAGCAGCTATAATAAACTGTTCAGTCAACAGTGGTTAAAAGCAGCCCTAGAGGTCCTCATTTCTATGGTGAAATACAAAGGAAGGACTCACCACGCTCTTGATGACCTCGTCCTTGCCGTCGTGTTTCTGCACCTTCAGGAGGTGGTAGCTGAAGTCCAGGATGTCGAAGCGTCGGTGCTGACCCAGCAGAGAGATGATCATGCAGCCGGCCCAGTGGAGGCCGTCTCCGAAGCACTGCCTGAGAACACGGAGCGGGTCAAACACTTCCTCCCTCTGGAGCTAAACCGCTCCTCACCGGGGGTCAGAGGGTTAAATCACATGTTCTGTAGCTGTGTGTGTGTGTGTGTGTGTGTGTGTGTGTGTGTGTGTGTGTGTGTGTGTGTGTGTGTGTGTGTGTGTGTGTGTGTGTGTGTGTGTGTGTGTGTGACTCACTCCACTGTGAACTCGTGGGCTCCCACCGGGATGCAGTAGACGAACTGCATGGCGCTCCAGAGACGGTGGAACTCCACGCACTCGTCCACGTGCATCACTCCGTTGCTGGGCAGCGGTCCGCGCCAGATGGGGTCGTCCAGGAAGCCTCTGACCCGCGTGAGGATGACCTCGAACATGGACAGACCGCAGCACAGACGCTCTTTGGTCAGGAGGTCGCCCTCACGAGCGATGGCGATTTGCTGAAAGAGAAGTGAGACGAATCGGTGGTGTTGAAGCGTCTCAAAGCTGCATTCTCTCTAGTGTCCACCAGGGGGCGACTCCTCTGGTTGTATAGAAGTCTAGTCTAAAATGACTCTACTTCTCTCTTGATTTATTCCCTCAGTAAACATTGTAAACATGAGTTTATGGTCTCAATCTCTAGTTTACAGTCTTCTTCAATACAGCATGATGTTCATTTAGTACATTATGCTCCATTTAGAGTCAAACAGACCATAAAGAGGAGATGATTTAGGGGCGGGGCTACACAGTAATTGACAGGTCGACACCGGAGAGGGAGACTCAAACACTCGAGGACCCGACAGAAGAACTGAACCCTCGTGGACATTTGTCTTTAAACTGACAGCTTCCTGTCTCGTCGTACCTGTGGAGTGCCGAGACGTTCTATCAGTGGAACCAGATGCAGCGCCGTGTATTTGGCCTCCAGGCGCTTCATCTTGGCGTCCAGACGTTCTCCCTCTGCACACAGTGAGGAACAACACAGGATGAGTCTGGAGATCATTTAGATTTGAACAGATCTGGGACCTGTTCCTCCATCACGTGAACACTCACACGGCGTATTATCAGTCAGTCCCTTAAACACACCACCGTTCTGCCTCACTACAGTTTTCAGAATCTTATGCCGTGTTCACGCCAAACTAACCTACTTTGTATCTACGCGTTTGGTGTGAACGATATTTGTGAATCGATCTTAAGGTCCACTCACTACTGCAGCTTTCTTCCAGAGCTTTTGACCACATGCCATGGTCTTCCCCAGCAGATTGTTTGAGCAAAAACTGAGCAAACTGCTGTTTGAACTTCTATATTCATTGTAATTTAAATGAATCGTTGATCTGCTGATGGTTGGAATGTAAACACAACGGGACGTTTGATCATTGAATGATGCTGCTTAAACTCTTGAAGAACCAGACGTTCTCTCTCTGGTTCTCACCTTTGACGTGGACTCTTGGAAGGATGTTCTGAAAAGGTGCAGCGTGAAGCAAGTCACAGACTTCTTCCTGTGACTGAGAGAAAACACACGAGTGAGAACACGGTTAACATGAAGCGAGCGTCCTCCTGAGGAACGCTCTGCAGATAGAATCCATCTGGTTTGAGTTGAAGACATGAAGCAGGTTTGCTGACTCAAAGCGTACCAGACTCTGCTCGCTCAGCAGACAGAACAGCATGGCGTTGCCGACCTCCCTGAGGTTCTGGAAACACACCGTCTTCAGCTCGGCGTACTCGACGATGTCCTTCAGCTGGTGGTGGAAGAACTCCAGGATACCTGGAACACACAGCGGCTCCTCAAGGTTAGAAACAAGAGACGACGCGTCACAGCTGTGTTCATAACGCTCAGCTCGCTTCTCTGATGATATATTCTGATTCATAGAGACTTCATAGTTCCTCTAATGAAGTGTAATAAAGTGTAAAGTGATGAACCGGTCGGTACCTGGGGAGCCGTACTCGTGGCGGGGCAGTCTGCAGATCTTGGGCATCACCTCCATCAGAGTCTTCACGTACTGCATGATGGTTCCCTGAAGCTGCAGCAGAGACGGAGAGCAATGAGCAGCAGCTCCACAGGTCATCATCAATAATAATAATAATAATAATATCTTTAAATGAGAACATGTAGAATAAAATGTTTCTGATGAAATATCACAATTTTAAGCTTAGTTCTGGTTGCGTTTTATGACAGAAGCGTTCTTCACACGTGATGTGTTCAAGGACCGTCGTAAAGATGAAAATCAGACGATAATGTCTGTTTTTACAGCTTCTGTCTGTAATAAACGGTGTCGCTTTGACGATGGTTTAATTACAAATGCTGTATGGCCTTACTGTAACACTCACCAGGCTGGTGACCTCAGAAGCCCCTCCCCCTCACACCTCACTGTAACACTCACCAGGCTGGTGACCTCAGAAGCCCCTCCCCCTCACACCTCACTGTAACACTCACCAGGCTTTTGACCACCTTCAGCAGCTCCTCCATCACCACGGCGATGCCCTGATATCCCAGCAGCCGGCACATGACCTTGATGTGGGGGGGGCCCACGAAGTTCCTGTAGGTGCTGAAGATGCTGCTGTACGCCAGGTTCAAGGTCTGCAGGAGAGAGGAGACCCGGGGATGAGGATGATGAAGATCAAAGCCGGTTCTCCCTAAACCAGCAGGAGGCGCTCCAGATGTTTTAATAAACAGAAGAGTAACAAACTGTTACTCTTCTGCTCTGAGCCTGTGATCTTCTCCTGAAGGGGGCAGCAGAGAGCTCTGCCTGCTGTCGTGTTCTAGTGAACACGAGGAGTCGTCCTCTGGGGAGCATGAACATCCTCAGACAATCAGGCCAGCAGCTGTTCACACAGACGGACCAACTGGACTCTTCAGCCTCCTGCTCTACTCTGTCACCAGATTATCATCTATGAATGATTATTGTTTCTTCTGCTGTAGTTCAAATGTTAACGTATGTAATGTTTTATTTGTACCTGCTGGTTTTTACATATTATATATTTATTTTAAATGTGATTGTTTAAATATTATTTGATTTAAATATTTATATTTACATATTTTTATTTATTTACATATTATGTATGTATGTTTGAATTAATATATTTTCATATTGTCCATTTATTTAATTTTTGTATTTATTAATTTTAAAATGTATTTATTTACATATTCTTTATTGTATTATATGTATTTATTTGTTTATTTAGTGCGTGTATAAATCTGTAAAACACAATGACAATAAAAATCATAACTGAAAAATATATATTATTATCAAGAATGATTATTTAAATATTCACAATGACCCATTTGACGTGTGTAAAATCCACAAGCTCTCTCTCTCCTCACTGCTCTAATCCAGACACTCTCACTAGAGAGGCAGAGAGACAAAGACACAGCAGAGACACAGCAGAGACAAACACTCAGCAGAGATAAAGACAGAGCAGAGACAAAGACTCAGCGGAGACAAAGACACAGCGGAGACAAAGACTCAGCAGAGACAAAGACACAGCGGAGACACAGCAGAGACAAACACTCAGCAGAGATAAAGACAGAGCAGAGACAAAGACTCAGCGGAGACAAAGACACAGCAGAGACAAAGACACAGCAGAGACAAAGACTCAGCAGAGACAAAGACACAGCGGAGACAAAGACACAGCAGAGACAAAGACTCAGCAGAGACAAAGACACAGCGGAGACAAAGACACAGCAGTGTGGAATGAGTGTGTAGCAGCGTAGAGGACGTCTCTCTGGAGACGGATCGGTTCGTTCAACACGTGTCGCCTGTGTTTCTGGTGAGTCACACTTCTAGTTATTCTCTTCATAAACTTGCTCATTACCATATTATATGATATCTATCATTACCATATCATACATATCATTACCATATCATACATATCATTACCATATTATACATATCATTACCATATCATACATCATTGTGTTTCACAGCGGACGGAACAGAAAGACGTGTGAAAAGCTGCATTTTACTCCTGAATGATTGTTTAAAATACCGTGTTCTTTGAACGCATCTTGTTGAGCACTCGTTCAGTTTTGATGTCATTCACTTGGTTCCCTGAAGATGAAATCTTATGTCTTTGTCTTGCGTCGTCTCCACCATGTGTCAGACTATTGTTCGGTATTCTGTGAGTCTTAATACTCGTTGGGTTGAGCCTCTGCATGAGGTCATGATGCTGAACATCTGTGCGTCTCTCTGCACTCAGATTATCCTTCATACCATGCTTATTATCCCCAGAGATTCTTCTTTCACCGCTTATGCTCTTTGTGTGACGGCCCGGCGGGACACCAGCGCTGAGACGGAGAACACGTAAACACGGAGGAACGCTTCGGACCAAACACCTCGATGACGACGTGACCATATCGTAGAACATTTAGTCACCGGAGGCTGAATCAGAACCCAACGTATTCATTCTGTCCTCCATCAGAACGTTAATATGATCACACCGGCTGTTGTTCTGAACTTCTGTCGCATCTCATTGAACCTAATCTTATTGTACAGTATCGTATCTTTGGTATCGTACTGATTCACATAGTTTCGTACCTTTAAAAAGACAACGTCACATTACGACATCCAAAATCTGAGACGATATTTAGTCTCATATCTGGACTCTGATGTCTATATCTGCCTTTATTAAAAGGTGCTGTGATCAAAAACACCAAACAGGCGACACAACGCTGACAAACTGCTGTTTTCACTCTAAAATGAGGACTTGAGAGAGACGCTTCCTCACTGTCTGCCTGTGTTTCTGTCTCAGGTCCACACCGTGAGGACACAAAGACCCGAGCGAACGGCTGACAGGCGGAGGACCGGGAACCGCCTGGCACCATGGGGGTCGCGGTCTACAACGTGTCCGCCACCTCGGCCCGGGTGAGCTGGCCGTCGTCCCCCGGCTGCCTGGACACCTTCTACAGCGTCATGTACGACCCCAACTGGAACAACCTGATGATGGGCTACAAGCGCAAGAGCTTCATGCACGAGGAGCGCATCCCCGTCAGCCAGACCAGCACGCACCTGGCCAACCTGCTGCCGCAGACCGCCTACTTCCTGTGCGTGACGTGCCAGGCGGCCAACCCGGCGCGAGACCAGTGCCAACTGTTCAGCACGCCGAGCGACAGCGGCGAGGGTCACGACCGGGCGGGCTGGGAGCTCGCCGTGGGCGTGTGGCTGACCTGCTGCGTCCTGCTGCTGGTCATCGCCGGCATCCTGCTGTGGGGGTGCCTCCGCGCCGCGTGCTCCGCCCCCGACGGCCGCCGCCTCGCCGTCGCCTCCGTCCACCGGGACGCGTCCGGATCCGGCCGCCCGTTCGCTCCCAGACGCAGCAGCGGGGACGGAGCCAAGCGCGCCGGCATCGCGCGGCCGCCCCCCCTCCTGTCCACGCAGACCGCCGGACACATAATTACCCAGGACCACGAGATGAGGACACTGGCTAAGCTGTCTGGCAGCGAGCCAGCGTGAATCTACCGGATTGAGGTCAGCGCAGCATTGTTTGTGCCCCGAGCTTCTTTATCCGCTGATGGGACTCATGGAGCCCTGAAGGCGTCACGGAGAAGACCAAACACACTGATCCGCTCTTCAGTCCCTCATACTCTAGTCCTATGATTAATATCATCATACTCTCATAATATCATCATAGCCTCATACTTTACTCTTATATATTATTAATATCATCACGTACTCTTTGTCATCCGTCCACTAGCCCTGTTTATATTCAGTTGTCTCGTGAATTTGAATTAAACTTTTGTTTTAGTCCGTTGAAAAGAAACATAAATATATAATAACAAAAATTACAATAAAAAATATACAAAAAAACCCAACTATTTTTTTCTATCACACACACACACACACACACACACACACACACACACACACACACACACACACACACACACACACACACACACACACACACACACACACACACACGCGCTGTCCATCAACGTGACAGAAGACGAGAGCGTACAGAACTAAACACAGCGTCCTGACCTTTGACCCGTACAGGTACTGGGGCTGAGCGTTGGGCTGCTTGTCCCTCTGGAACTCCTGAGAGAACGGCAGGACGGTGCGGACAAACCTGGAAGCATCCATAAGAGACTCATTAGAAACCAACATCAGGGGCTATAACGTGTGTGTGTGTGTGTGTGTGTGTGTGTGTGTGTGTGTGTGTGTGTGTGTGTGTACCTGTTGGTGGAGCCGTTGTAGCAGTAGTTGGGCAGGAAGTCGTAGTTGAGCTCCCAGAAGACGTGTAGGGTGATGCGTCCGTACGGCGCCGACACGTTGTGGTTGGCCTCTCGGAACATGGCGTCCATGCTGTCCAGGGTCAGGAACTTACTGAGGAGCTTGTGCGTCATGCGGTTGATGTCCAGGAGACCTTCCAGTTCCTTTTGACCACACACACACACACACACACACACACACACACACACACAATGAAAACAGTGCATTACACAGAGAAAACAACAGTGATTCGTTGTGAAAGACAGAGGTGAGGCGCACCATGATGGAGGTGAGGTCCTCGCTCTCGAAGCGGTTGATGGCGAGCTCCAGAGACTTGTAGAGGGCGGCGGAAATCCTCTGAGTGATGAGTCTGTTCAGATCGATGGAGCGGCCTAGAAGCTGAGATCCACAGAGGAGTTAGTGAGACACAGGGAGGAGGACAGAGAGAGAGACAGACAGACAGACAGACAGACAGACAGACAGACAGAGAGAGAGAGAGAGAGACAGAGACAGACAGACAGAGAGAGGCTCGGTGTGGTGTGTTGTTGTTGTTGTGTTGTTGTGGTTGTTGTGTTGTTGTTGTTGTGGTTGTTGTGTTGTTGTGGTTGTGGTTGTTGTGTTGTGTTGTTGTTGTTGTTGTTGTGGTTGTTGTGTTGTTGTTGTTGTTGTTGTTGTGGTGTACCTGGACGTGGCGCTGCTTCAGCAGCGTCTCGTAGCGGTTGGAGGCCGGCCAGGGGATGTTGGCCCCTTGGTTCTTACAGTCGGTCCTCAGACGCTTGTCCAGCAGGAGACTGAGAGATTCACAGAAACAGAGGAGAGTTCAGTCACTGGTACACAATCACACCCATCAGAGCAGGTTCAGGACGGTGGTCTCTGGAACATCAAGTCCTCCATCTCTCTAGAACCAGAACCACGGTGACTAGAAGTAGAAGAACAACACGTCGTCACCTACCTTCCTGCTAGGATCTTGTAGTAGGCAAATATCTGATCAGCCAGCTTGTAGACGAACTGGTCGAAGCACAAGTTCACCTGAAACACAAGAGGATCAAATGAACACCGTTAAACCTGAGACGACCAACCAAACCACTTCTTTTAACGTTTCAGAAGCATTCTGTCAAAGGACAGAAATGGCCTTTTATTAAAACTGCTATAAAAACACTAGATGTTAATATTATTTGACACTGAGTTACACGTTTTAACCAACTTCAGTACTGATCAAAACAACTACATATCAGCATTTTAACCGTTTGTTTTCATGACACCATATATATATAATTATTCTGTGTGTATTAGATGTGAGGGAGCTTTACTTAAAGAACACAGAGACTGAGGTGGAGGACCTCCTCCGTCACACTAAAGTACTCCGATTACCTCGGCCTCGATTTCATCGTAGAGGAACTGCTTCTTGAACTTGGTCAGAGCGTAGTGAGCGCTGTCGTTGTACAGGTCCAGAGGATACAGCACGTACCTGCAGAGTCGAGCACAAACCAGTTCCTCATGAGTTCCTCGGTCTGGAAGACTAGAGGAACCGCACTGGAAACTTGTGTAGCGGAGAACCTTAGACGAGAGGTTCTCCGTCTCAAGTGTTTCTTTACTGTGCAGTCAGACAGAAATACGCTTTGGTTCCTGAAACTGATTCCCGTCAGTATTAAACATGTAGATGGTTGAACTACAGCACTGATGATTGGTGCCGGTTGATGCTTAATGGCTTCTGTGAAAAGCTTCCTCGCTCCCATCAACACATAATCCTGCAGGAAAGATTTAAAACTCACATGACAACATTTACACTTAATCCCATTTTTAGCCTTTTTAAAAACAAT
This sequence comes from Cebidichthys violaceus, assembly GCF_023349555.1. Lineage (NCBI taxonomy): Eukaryota > Metazoa > Chordata > Actinopteri > Perciformes > Stichaeidae > Cebidichthys > Cebidichthys violaceus. The sequence goes on along the minus strand of NW_027176539.1, from coordinate 1,978,348 downwards.
GAAAGACGAGAAGAAACAAAACACGGTTAATGACACACAACCGTCCAATCACACTCTAGAGAACCCGTTTGATCCAGAGAGACAACCTCCGGTTCTTTAAAGTTCTTCAGTTCTTAACGTGTTGAAGCTGCATTCTCTCTAGTGTCCACCAGGGGGCGACTCCTCTGGTTGTGTAGAAGTCTAGTCTAAAATGACTCTACTTCTCTCTTGATTTATTCCCTCAGTAAACATTGTAAACATGAGTTTATGGTCTCAATCTCTAGTTTACAGTCTTCTTCAATACAGCATGATGTTCATTTAGTACATTATGCTCCATTTAGAGTCAAACACACCATAAAGAGGGGATGATTTAGGGGGCGGGGCTACACGCTGATTGACAGGTCTCTACCGGAGAGTGGTTGTGTTGGGACCATCACATGAAACTATTGAATAACAGCCATCAAATCCATCAGAAGGATTCTTCAGGAGGTACTCACTCCATCATGGACGCCTCCTTGGTCTCCAGGATGTGGTCCGTGAGGATCCAGGGCATGGACATCTCGATGGGGAACTGGATCCTGCGGCCCATCGTGAGCTCCAGGAAGAACTCCCTGAACCAGAGCTGAGAGAGGTCACAACACTGCTGCAGGGTCTCTGCACAGAGGAAGAGGAGGAAGAACAGAGCAGAAACTCTTCATCTGTTCACTGTGACGGTTAAAAAAACTTGATTTACACTCTACGGTTAACAATAAAACTTTATTTAAACTCTGACGGGTAACAATAAAACTTTATTTACTCTCTACGGTTAACAATAAAACTTTATTTAAACTCTGACGGGTAACAATAAAACTGTATTTACACTGTGACGGTTAACGATAAAACTTTATTTACACTGTGACGGTTAACAATAAAACTTTATTTAAACTCTACGGTTAACAATAAAACTTTATTTACACTCTACGGTTAACAATAAAACTTTATTTACACTCTACGGTTAACAATAAAACTTTATTTAAACTCTACGGTTAACAATAAAACTTTATTTACACTCTACGGTTAACAATAAAACTTTATTTACACTCTACGGTTAACAATAAAACTTTATTTACACTCTACGGTTAACAATAAAACTTTATTTAAACTCTGACGGGTAACAATAAAACTTTATTTACACTCTACGGTTAACAATAAAACTTTATTTACACTCTGACGGGTAACAATAAAACTTTATTTACACTCTACGGTTAACAATAAAACTTTATTTACACTGACGGGTAACGATAAAACTTTATTTACACAATGTAACTCAGCGTTACCAGCTCTGTCTGTCTGTCTGTCTGTCTGTCTGTCTGTGTCTCTCTCTCTCTCTCTCTCTCTCTCTCTCTCTCTCTCTCTCTCTCTCTCCCCTCTTCACTCACCGCTGAAGTTCAGCAGATGTGTGTAGAAGAAGGACTCGCGGTGGAACCTCTCGATGTCCAGGATGGTGGGGCCTTCCAGGCCGCTGCGCAGAGTCTTCTTGGAGCCACTTTTGTCTGCGATGAGAGACTCCAGCATGGTCCTCACCATGTAGAGCTGCAGGGACGGACGAGGACATGAATGGGTTTTAGTTCAGATGTGTGAAACCAGGTCTGTGTTTGACACATTTAGCTGTGGAGGGAACCAGTGGTGAGCTCTGTATCATCCGGTGGATTCATCAGCTTCATCACGCGTCCGTTAACTCCTGGATTCTAATCTCTGTGACGTCATTAAAAAGCACTTTTAACAGGAACGTGTCTCCTCTCTTTTTTCTGCTCTTTCCATCACAGCAAACCTTTTAGCTACAACCCTCTGACCCGTTCTCATGACCTCCATTTGTTGATTCGGGGAGATAAACAGACGGTGACCGTTTAGCTTCACAGGTCTGCACCTGGAATACAGATTAGTTCTGGGAACGGAGCTCTAATCTGATGAATCTGTGTGGTTTGTGCTGCTAACAAAAAGAAATGACGGCACACACCATAAAGCACAGATGATTAGTATTCAGCTCTGAGGCTAATTAATAGAACAAAAGAGGCAGAGCTCATATTATCGCTCTCCTCTGATAACTGAGCCGTGTGAGCTTCATGAGCCTAAGTTAAAGTGGGAAAGGACAGCGAGAGGAAATGTGTTGTTAACCCTCTGAACCCCAAAACCTGAGGTGGCTTTGAAAAGCACATTTTCTTTTTAATCGTCAACATTTTTCATAACCAGAATCTGTAAAAACGGACACGATCGTCAGATTTCCAACTTTCTGGTGGTCCTTAAACACATCATGTGTGCTGAACGCCTCTGTCATGAAAAAGAATCAAACTAAAGCTTAAAATTGTGATTTGTCATAAAAATCACTTTATTCTAAATGTTTAAAAAGAAGTAACCAGATCCTGTACATTTTCAAATTTTTGTAAAATAAATTATCTTCAATTTGTTAAAGTTAAAGCTCAGTTTATACTCGCCGTAGTGAAGCCGGCGCACAATCATGTGACTGTTAAATAGTTAAATGATTAAAAACACGATTTACACGTCTGTGGATCCTAAAGATCCTCCGTTCTGTGGAGGCTCACGCTGCGGCGCCATGTGGGAGTTTAAACAGCTTTATGACGGTTTCACAAGCAGAGACCTGAGTGCTGGAGGGGCCCACTGCTCGGCGAGGAACCTTGATATCGAAGCCGCCCTTGGGATCTTTCTCTCCGCGGAGCGCCGGGTCGTTGTGAGGCTCCCGGCCCGTCTCCCAGTCACACACCGTCTTCCTGATGGCCTGGAGGACGCTGCACACGGAGCACAAACACAGTTTGATTGTTCACAAATGCACGACCGCGTTTGGGGTGACGTCGTTATCGGTCCCGCGGCTGAGACCCCCCCCCCCGTACCTCTGGATGACGTTCTTCTTCTTCTTGATGGCGTGTCGCAGCGGGTCGCGCAGAGTCACCTGAGCGAAGTCCTGCAGAGCCGAGAAGATGGTGTGACGGATGGCGTGATTGAACACGCTCTCCATGCGTCCCATCAGCACCTGCAGCCCCTTAATCATCGCCATCACCTGCAAAACACACGACGCGTTTAACCAGACGACTCCTAACACGTGATGAAGAGGAGCAGGATGAGGAGGATGACGTCATCACTGACCTCCACCAGAGCGAACTTCTCCTCGCTGGTGTAGTTGTATCTGGTGGCTCTCTCGTACTCCTCGGCGTTGTCGGGACACTCTTTGTTGGAGTATTTATCGGTCGGATGAACCAGTTTCCACGAGTACTGGGAAATATTTTAAGAGATGGAACCAACATCAAAACATAATTCATATTAAGCCACGACCAACAACAACACTGAAGAGGAGAAACTGCATCTTAACTCATAGATATCAGATGATTGTTTATTGTATTACAAGCTCTCTGAAATGCTTTAAAATGTTTAAATATGCAAATGAGGTATTATGTAATGGTAACTTTTGGTGAATTTAGTAGAAATCTACAGACGCAAACAGACAAAGTAGTAAAATAAATGTTTTATCTCCTCTGGTCTGAAAGAAGACGAGTTATGGAGCAAAAAAACGCCTAACTCAACTTGATGACCTTTGTTGGAGAACTTGGAAACTGGAAAATGTAAAGTCAGTCTGAACTACAGCTCCACTCTTTGTCTTCCTCACCACTTCCATGACGTGAGCGCTCCACTGGGACAGCAGCTGGATGCCCTGCAGGGCCAAGTCGAACAGCTTCCTGTACTCGCCGTCGGTCTTCTGGGCCTCCTGACGCCCCGAACCCGTCACCACCTGGAACCATGACACAGATCAACACACCCAACCATCAAACCATGACCTCACAGATCAACACACCCAACCATCAAACCATGACCTCACAGAACAGGCCTCTGAGGAGAGCGTAATGAGTGAAGTCACAGTGCAGCACAGAGGATGTGACGATTAAAGTGACTTTTCACATTCTACACATTTCATCAAACAACCCTGATCCAGTCCGTTACATTTTACTTCTGAACCAAAGTGGAATGTGAGCGCCTGACAACCCAACAAGACATCTGCTGAACGTTACATCACCGGCGAGACGACACACCAAACAGCAGAGAGCTCTCGAGGTCGACTAGTTCAAGCAGACAGGTGGTGGGATGAACTTAATCTCTTTTTCATTTTTGAAATGGGCTCATATCTGAGAGAAAGGTGAACATATGCTGTAATGTGCTGATCCGCTCTTCAGCAGCATCAGACGGGAGAACCAGCTCCAAGGTAATGTTCTGCTGTGGACTCCTAAAAGACTTCAGAGTTTTAAAGAGTTCAGATTCACTAAAGGCTCATGTACTGCAGTAGAACAGTGACTGTGGAGGAGAACCTCACACGGACACACTACAGAACGTCTCTACTGTCTCTTTAAGGATCGGTGATCTTCACACTAACCTCACTGTTGCTATAGCGAGCTAGCTCCGAGATGAAGCGCATGTGATCGTCACGGATCTGAAGCATCTGCTCACAGATGTTGTACTGAGGGCTGCTGGATATCGAGGTGCAGGTCCACCTGGAGGGAGAGAGAAAACACACATTAATAGAGGAGGAGGAGGAGGAGGAGGAGGAGGAGGAGGAGAAGAAGAAGATGGAGAAGAAGAAGGAGAAGGAAGCTCTTTAAACTTATTTGTACATTCATGTTAGTGCAGTTCAAAGTGATCAAAGATCAGTGAGACCGTCGATACAAAATATATAAAATAAATCAAATAAATAATTTAGTAAAATCAACAAATAAAAATAAAATAGAAAAGTGACGACATCACCTAAAAGCCAGTCTGTAAAAATGTGCACAACTCTTGATAAATAAATGATTGAATATAATAATTCAATGACTGAGGCTCACAGAGACGTTCTGGTCAGACCAAAGGTGTGTGTGTGTGTGTGTGTGTGTGTGTGTGTGTGTGTGTGTGTGTGTGTGTGTGTTCCTCTCACCTGGACTTGTTCTCCTCAAAGTGAGCGCTGGTCTTGATGTAGCGGGACAACTCGATCTGCATGTCACCAAACAGAGGGACCACCTGCAGTTGCTGTGAACACCAAGACATAATAATGTTCTTAGAACTCGTGTTGTGAAGTTAAACATCATAATTCATCTCTAATATCTATTTCATATTCATGTGAAAACATCTCCTTCAAACTACTGGATTTATTCAAGCTTATCACCAAAACTAAATTTTTGAGTTGCACATCAGCCTCCACACTGACCCTAGTGCACACACACACACACACACACACACACACACACACACACACACACACACACACACACACACACACACACACACACACACCAGACGTCATAAGAGCAACACTAATTTATCAAAACCAAGATGGCCGAAGGAAGGGCGTGGCTTATATGGATAAATTCGTTTGGCGCTATATAGTTCATTGTCATAGCGCGACCATGTGTCCAAACTACACCCCATTGGACGCTGCACTTCCTTCGGTCCGGATCAATAAACCCACCAAGTGCAGAGTTGATTGGAAGAACGGATCTCGAGATATGTGAAAAACACACAGACAGATTCTTAGCTTTGTAGTTACATTAACAGCTTGTTTTTAGGCTGATATTTTAATGTAAATAAAAAGTAATTTAAAAATGATTTATGGTGAGCAGGAAGAAAACAGTGTGGTGAATTAATACAACCTGAACATGTTCACATGTCTATATTTGACATCATGTGTCTTCCATACCTTGAAAAACTTGTCGATCTTGGTCAGGTTAATCCTCTTCTTAGCATCCAGTTTGTAGATGTTGCTGCTGTTTCCATCCATGAGGTACAAGCCGAACCCCATCACCTAGGAAGGGGAGCAGTGGTTATGTGTGCAGGGCGTCCATTACTGTCAATGACGGTGGAATCAACAGAAGCAATGGTGCACTTTACTTTGAGCAGCATGTGCTTCTCGTTGGGAGTCAGGTACATCTTGTTCTCGTAGTACTCGACACACAGGTTGACAATGTCGGCCAGCAGCTCCTCGTATCCATTAATCACCTCCAGCTGCTGCTGCAGAGACTGTACACAAAACACAGATTACTACATTAGACTTCTGCTAAGAAACTCTCTTTTCTTTACTCGCTTTGCTGAACATGAAGAACATTCTGATGATAGACGGGCAAGAAAACTGGAGCAAATATTGAATGAACAGTTTGAAGTTCTTCTGACCAACCTGAGTGATTTTGTTGTGGTTTGCCAGGAACATGGACAAGTTCTGAGACTCCTGGATGGACGAAGGCTCAGACATTTTCCTGAGGAACTGAGCAGCTCTGAGAGAAGATAACAAAAGGTTTGGATTTAATTCAAACATTCACACCGGCAGGAAATGGAAAAGGGTTAATTCATGATAGTAGTCTGCACATCAATGTGAACATTAAAAACAGAAATGCTAAAAGTCCTGTTTACATCCCCAAAATGATGGGAACTGTAGTTTCAAAGCTTCTATCTTTATGGACGCTGAGCGCTGCTGCCCTCTAGTGTCTGTGGTGTGTCAGTGCATGCAGTTTAATACCGTTTGTAGGCCGAGTGGTCGTTCTTCACGCTGCACTTCATGTTCTTCAGCTCGTCCAGCACGGCAAACATGTTGATGAACTTCCCGAGAGTCAGCAGGTACGCCTCGGAGACAAAGTCCTTACGGCGCTCAATGTGACAGAGACGCCGGACCTCTCCACAGAAACGGTCTATCGCTGTACGCTGGGGGGGGGGGGGGGGGGGGGAGAAAGAAAGAGAGAGACAGACAGAGGAGACGTTAGGTTTCTGTGACTGTGGTCAGAATAACAGCTTCATCTGAATATAACTCACCTGGAAGTACATGAAGTTCATCAGCTTGGTGACTTCAGGCTCCAGAACCTCTACGGTCTTCTCATAGATCTCCACTCTGTTGGGCTGCTCGTTACATTTCACCTGAGACGGGAACAAATGATAGAAAAGAAAGGAAACCTCATGAAGCAAATTATCCTCAAGTCACAGAGAGTCTAGAAGCTGGACCCATTTCTGCTGAGAAAATTACTAAAATAAAGAGAATTGATTTTCTTGTTTCAGCTCCAGATGAAGTATGATGATTTAACAGGAGACACTACAGGTGAATACAACATTTGTAGTATCAGTGACTAGCTGTGGTATCAGTGATTATCTGTAGTATTAATGATTACCTGTGGTATCATTGTTTACCTGTGGTATCAGTGATTACATGTAGTATTGGTTATTACCTGTGGTATTGGTTATTACCTGTAGTATTGGTTATTACCTGTAGTATTGGTTATTAACTGTAGTATCAGTGATTACCTGTAGTATTGGTTATTACCTGTAGTATCAGTGATTACATGTAGTATTGGTTATTACCTGTGGTATTGGTTATTACCTGTAGTATTGGTTATTACCTGTAGTATTGGTTATTACCTGTAATATCAGTGATTACCTGTAGTATTGGTTATTAACTGTAGTATCAGTGATTACCTGTAGTATTGGTTATTACCTGTAGTATTGGTTATTACCTGTAGTATTGGTTATTACCTGTGGTATTCGTGATTACCTGTAGTATTAGTGATTACCTGTAGTATTGGTTATTACCTGTAGTATTGGTTATTACCTGTGGTATTCGTGATTACCTGTAGTATTAGTGATTACCTGTAGTATTGGTTATTACCTGTGGTATTGGTTATTACCTGTAGTATTGGTTATTACCTGTAGTATTGGTTATTACCTGTGGGATCGCTCGTGAGCAGCTCCTCCAGGTGTACAGCATGATGGCGTACTCCTGCCCCTCCTCCAACATCACATTCTAGTTCAACAAAGAAAAACCAGTCAGAAGATCAAGAGACTCACATCCTGCAAACACACACACACACACACACACACACACACACACACACACACACACACACACACACACACACACACACGGACTACAACACCCATGCTCCACTGCTTCTTTTCTGCCTTCATACAAAGTGCTGTTTGATTCAGAGCCCGAGCACTAATTAGACACAAAGACCCAGTATTCCTGGTGGAATTCATCGAGGCCCACCGAGCCACTACTGAGGTCAGAGAGTAGAATAGAGTAGAGTAGAAGTGTGACCCTGCTGCTGTACCATGCTGGAGTGGACCGTGGCCTGCTCGATGTATCTGGCGATGCCGGTGACGAACGCATTTCGGTCCTCAAAGTTGGTGTTGAAGTTGGGCTGTGGGAAGATGGCAGGTTACGTTACAACAGTGACCCTGATGAGGCAAATAACAGGCATACAAAGGCTCTATAACTAGCATATAATAACATATAATGGGATTATAACAGGCATAAAACGGGTCTGTCTCAGGCGTATAACTAGCATATAATAACATATAACGGGATTATAACAGGCATAAAACGGGTCTGTCTCAGGCGTATAACCAGCATATAATAACAGGCATAAAACGGGATTATAACAGATATAAAACAGGTATATAACGAGCATATTATAACGTGTCTCTGGCATAACAGACAAGCGGTTAAAAGTACTTTATTTAGGGACTATTTCACGTTGATATATACTGAGCTATACAGGATCTTTCCAGGAAATATTGATATCCTATCGTAACAAGTGGTTGTTGTAGGTTCTTCAGAGTGGATTTGAATAATGGGGCAGATTCAGACATTATTGATCTCTTATGGAGACACTCTTTGTGGAGCTCTGTGCACTCAGAGCGTCCTTCTTTATTGATTTATTGATCATTCTACTTGTATTCTCTGAACCTGCAGCACATGAAACGTCTCCATGTCTGTCCGTCTTCCACCGAATCCAAAATAACCTTCTGTTGACTAGTGGACGTCACAGCGACTTAGTGATGAATGGAAAGTAAAAGAAGATGTCAGCGAGCAGACAAAGCTTCTTCCTAACAGACCTGGAACATGACGGAGGAGGGGAGGGGCTCGATGCAGGGCTGCTGGTCCGGGAGCGGCAGCTCCTCCAGCAGGTCCACGTTGGAGAGGGCATCTTCTAAAGTCACTGTGGACGCCATGCTGCTGCTGCAGAGGACGAGAACAACCATCACGTTTACACAGTCTGTCTGCACACGTCGCTCTTTATCAAACACGCACAAGGAATATCATCTCTGCTGTGTTTTATGTTGTACGTGGTTTTCTCTGGTAGAGACCTGTCAATCACCGTGTAGCCATTTTCTCATAGACTTCAATACAACCAGAGGAGTCGCCCCCTGGTGGACACTAGAGAGAATGCAGCTTTAACACATGAAGCTTTAGTGAGGGCACACAACCTGCAGGCCGTGATGAACGTCGTTTTCTGGCTTCACTCCGTTAACCATTAACTACACTTAAACCCCGCGATGAAGAACGAGAGGAACCTTCGGCTCTGAGCAGAAGCTTCACAGAGATCTCCAGGTTCCTCTTTGTGGCTTTAAAGCAGCTTCCTCACAATCAACCAACAAGGGAAGCGTCTGTCTGACGTCCAGCTCGATGTCTCACCGCCGTGTGTGGAGACATCTCCATGTGAATCAGACCCGTCCTGACTATTAGTTCATTTAACGTTGAGCACATGGTGCTGCTTCAGCGTGTGAAGCTGCAGACTCATTGTTTCACTTCACACACACCGTGTGAAACTATACATGAATGTTGCTCCCATCATGCATCAGGGATGTTTTATGTAACTAATTCCAGGAGAGGTTAGTTTGACATGAAGCAGATGTAGTGTAGCACAGTGAAGTAAGCGTGAATGAACCTCTGTGTATCAGTGGAGCTGCAGGCTCTGCTCTGCATTCTCACACCGCTGACTGCTGACTGCTGGAACGTCACCGACGGCCAACAATCAAAAAACCTTTTGCAATCAGAAGTGACGGCCGCTCAAACAATCCACAGCACAAAGCTGGCGAGCGTGTGCACGGGTCAGAGGTCAGAGCGGGTCAGAGCGGGTCAGACCTGCTGCTGTGCAGACGGACGTCCAGCACCGAGAGGTGGAGGAGAGAGAACATCTGGAGATCCATCTTATGAGAACGAATGAATCATGTTCTCTCCTCTGCAGGTGAATCGTTTGTTCTTGTAATACTCAGTTTGGCCACAAGAGGCTGAAGAGCACCACTTCCTGTGTTCATGTGAGACTAAAAGCGACGCACGATTAAATTCCTACTAAACTAAAAGGTTCATATATTCAGTAACTATATAAACACATTTAATGTTGTCTGTTTGTTTGTTTGTTGTTCTATTGGCCTTAATTAAACTTGATGGTAGAGTGGAACATGAGCCAAAGAAGAACCCGTCAAATACATTTGGATCAGAACCACCCAGTACTTTGTCACTTCCTGGTCTCTGTGGAGGTCTGAGCTCTCTGAACACAGTGAGGAGCTGGACGACTGACACGAGCTCACACACGCTCAGAGAATTCTACAAAGTGAGTTTGAACACCAGAGAAGAAGAAGCTCAGACAGAGACGATGCTACGCTAACATACGACTTCCTCTTATTTCAGAAATAAAGGTATATATATATATATATATATATATATATATATACACACACACACACACACACACACACACACACACACACACATAAATTAATTAATCCATGAATAAATAAATAAATAATATATATAAATAAATAAAATTTAAATATATATATAAATAAAATAATATATATAAATACATAAAATAAATAATTCAAATATATAAATAAATAAATAATGGAACTTCTTGGAAAGTTAGGCATCGTTAGTACATATTTATAATTCAGAAAAATATTCAATATGTTTTGACAAAGTACTTGACTTCACACAGGAGTAAATCATTGAACAACACTCACATTAAAGGAACCTCATGGTCATCGTTTGATCTCTAATAAACAGAACGTGTTGTGAACACATGAAGACCTTCTGAAATCACACGCTTTCTCCTCAGCAGCAGACGAGAGACTCTCTGTTAGTTTCCTGTTGTGTCAGGTTATCACAGTTAGTGAACTGTGAAAACATGACTGTGGTCACTTCTTCTTTATTCCTGTTATTCACTCAGTCTCTCCTCAAACTGTCACACCAGCCACTGAGAGGTAGAATCACTGATCATTAACTGCATGTTCTGTACATTAGTACATCTGAACAGCTGTCCAGATCCCTGTTGGTTTGATATCACGCATTAATCTCCCTCAGCTGAAGTGTTTCCATCACTGGACGATGACGCTTGTTGAAGACACTTCAGAGAAGTCAGTGAATATTCAGAGTCTCAGTTAAAGTAGAGGAGGTATAAATAGGTGCGGTCGGTTGTGAAACACTGTTTCTTCTTTTGAAACGGGGAAGTGAGAAGAGAGGAGTCCTCCACTGAAGAGCTCATTAATGATTCACACCAACAGCAGAGGAAGCAGGAGACAGGAGGTCATGTGACCCACTGTCACCTCTCAACAGCCAGCCGAGAAACTGAAAGTGACGGACAGACACATGAACACATGAACCAGAGGGAGGAATGAACACATGAACACATGAACCAGAGGGAGGAATGAACAGATGAACCAGAGGGAGGAATGAAAACATGAACACATGAACCAGAGGGAGGAATGAACACATGAACACATGAACCAGAGGGAGGAATGAACACATGAACACATGAACCAGAGGGAGGAATGAACACATGAACCAGAGGGAGGAATGGAAACATGAACACATGAACCAGAGGGAGGAATGAAAACATGAACACATGAACCAGAGGGAGGAATGAACAGATGAACCAGAGGAAGGAATGAACAGATGAACCAAAGGGAGGAATGAACACATGAACCAGAGGGAGGAATGAAAACATGAACACATGAACCAAAGGGAGGAATGAACACATGAACACATGAACCAGAGGGAGGAATGAAAACATGAACACATGAACCAGAGGGAGGAATGAACACATGAACCAAAGGGAGGAATGAACACATGAACACATGAACCAGAGGGAGGAATGAACACATGAACTAAAGGGAGGAATGAAAACATGAACACATGAACCAGAGGGAGGAATGAACACATGAACACATGAACCAGAGGGAGGAATGAACACATGAACACATGAACCAGAGGGAGGAATGAAAACATGAAGTAGTCTGGACAAACTTAAACTCTGCAAACGAACCAAAGAGGAAGCTGGACGGTTCCTGTTGAGACGTCTGTTCTGATCAGGGCCAAGTAGAAGAGGCAGCTCATGTGTGTGTGTGTGTGTGTGTGTGTGTGTGTGTGTGTGTGTGTGTGTGTGTGTGTGTGTGTGTGTGTGTGTGTGTGTGTGTGATTACACAGTAAGGAGCTTAAACCAGCCTCTGGAACAGACTGGGTGTGTCAGGCTGAGGGCAAACACACGCTCTGAACCACCAGCACCACGGATGACACCGGGACCCGGTTCACTGAGGCACCGCAGAAACAACCCACAGATCCACACGGTACATTTGCTCTCTTGCTTCTGCTGCTCTGGACTGAAATAAAAGCAGCAGCAGGACAAGAAGTCAGAGCCTGCAGGTGATTGGTCACACTGTGCAACCCTGGAGGAAGCGCCTCGAGAACGAGGTGTGAAAACACCTCGTTTTGCAGGAAATCACACCAACAATGGAAAGCAGAATCAATCTGTAATCTCCAAAAACGCTCACGCTGCACTAACAACACTTCCTGAATGTGGTTCAACAAGCCGTATACTTAGACACTCTGTTATCTTGAGCCAAACATCTCCATGCAAACGTCAAAATGAAGACCCCGTCTGAGGCCTGGATCTGGTTCATCTTGACCCTTTTATCCATCGACTTCTACGTCAACTTATTGTCTTCTCACATATATTTAAAAAGGGAACCTCCAGCTACAAACCCTGCTTTAGACTTTATTAGTTCTAAGTTTGGATGAACAGACAGACGTACCAGTCCAGGAGCAAAGACACCAGACTCCATTCACTAAACAGTGATTTTAGTGATTTAAAGAGTTCAGATCCACTGAAGCCTCAACAACACAGAGTCACTGCCAGACAGAGGTGATGTAGAGGTAGAATCAGTGATGTAGAGGTAGAATCAGTGATGTAGAATCAGTGATGTAGAATCAGTGATGTAGAGGTAGAATCAGTGATGTAGAATCAGTGATGTAGAGGTAGAATCAGTGATGTAGAATCAGTGTTGTAGAGGTAGAATCAGTGATGTAGAATCAGTGATGTAGAGGTAGAATCAGTGATGTAGAATCAGTGATGTAGAGGTAGAATCAGTGATGTAGAATCAGTGTTGTAGAGGTAGAATCAGTGATGTAGAGGTAGAATCAGTGATGTAGAGGTAGAATCAGTGATGTAGAATCAGTGATGTAGAATCAGTGATGTAGAGGTAGAATCAGTGATGTAGAATCAGTGATGTAGAGGTAGAATCAGTGATGTAGAATCAGTGTTGTAGAGGTAGAATCAGTGATGTAGAGGTAGAATCAGTGATGTAGAGGTAGAATCAGTGATGTAGAATCAGTGTTGTAGAGGTAGAATCAGTGATGTAGAGGTAGAATCAGTGATGTAGAGGTAGAATCAGTGATGTAGAATCAGTGTTGTAGAGGTAGAATCAGTGATGTAGAGGTAGAATCAGTGATGTAGAGGTAGAATCAGTGATGTAGAGGTAGAATCAGTGATGTAGAATCAGTGTTGTAGAGGTAGAATCAGTGATGTAGAGGTAGAATCAGTGATGTAGAGGTAGAATCAGTGATGTAGAATCAGTGATGTAGAGGTAGAATCAGTGATGTAGAGGTAGAATCAGTGATGTAGAGGTAGAATCAGTGATGTAGAATCAGTGATGTAGAATCAGTGATGTAGAGGTAGAATCAGTGATGTAGAATCAGTGATGTAGAGGTAGAATCAGTGATGTAGAGGTAGAATCAGTGATGTAGAATCAGTGTTGTAGAGGTAGAATCAGTGATGTAGAGGTAGAATCAGTGATGTAGAGGTAGAATCAGTGATGTAGAATCAGTGTTGTAGAGGTAGAATCAGTGATGTAGAGGTAGAATCAGTGTTGTAGAGGTAGAATCAGTGTTTTAGTGAATGGAGTCTGGTGTCTCTGTAGAGATCAGAGATAACAGAAAGGTCCGTCTGACAGCGAGGTGAGGAGCAGAGAACATCCTGAATACAGCATTCACTTCAACTGAGAGACGTTCTTTTAGGACTCTAGAACACATCCACAGCAGAACTTTGTTCTCCTGTCTGGTTCTATGAACTCATGCACTGTAGTAGAACAGTGACTGTGGAGGAGAACCTCACACAGAACATCTGTACTGTCTCTTTAAGGTTAAAGCATTGTTCAACATTAAACATTCGCTCACAGAGCCGACAAAAGAAAACACAAACTCTCTCTTCAGTTTCAGTGGCTTCACCGCTGTCATATATACACATGAATATACAGACGACGTTCTACCACAGAAGAAGAAACAGCTGCACAGATGTGGTTTGACTTTCAGTATCATTCACCCCATGGTCCTCCCTCGATCCCTCCTTCCTTCCTTCCTTCCTTCCTTCCTTCCTCTGAGCTAACACTGATAGTAGTGCAGCGACGGATAAGTTCACAGCGAGACAACATTTGACAGTAGTGAGTTTTTGTTGCCTGCAGCAGTGGAAAGAAACTACGTACATTTACTAAAGTACTGTACTTAAGTACAATTTTGAGGTACTTGTACTTTACTGCAGTATTTATATTTTCTGATACTTTATATATCTACTCCACGACACCTCAGAGGGAAATATTGTACTTTTACTGCGCTACATTCATCTAATAACTGAATGCAAATTACTTTGCAGATTCAGATTATTAATACAAAATATGAATCAACATGTAATGTAACCAGTGAACATTTCCTGTTCACTGGTTGCAAAAAAGCCAAGATGGCGACGGCCAAAACACCAAACTCAAGGCTTCAAAATGGCCGTCCACAAACCACTGAGAGACGTCGTGATGATGAAGCGGACTATGCTTTAGGGCGGGGCTACCATGTGATTGACAGGTCTCTCTACCAGAGACGTACACGGCGTCTTTACATCACTCCTCAAGTCCAAATATGGTCACTTCCTGCTCACCTGGTTGCAAAATAAAACCAAGATGGCGACAGCGAAATCGCTGAACTCGGAAGCATCAAAATGTCCACAAACCAACGAGAGACGTCAAGATGACTATGTCCTCTTCTTATACACAGTCTATGGTTATAATCTACTTTCGTCCAATACTTATTTTTCCTGATTGGAGCTTGAACTCACCACAATGTAGGTCAATGGAACCAATGGCGCTCCTGTATCAATACATTATTGCCATGCTAAATATCTATACTACGCTGCTGTAAAATAATCCAGCAGAAATAAAGCCGTCCTTCCAAATATGGTCACTTCCTGTTCACTGGTTGCAAAAAAGCCAAGATGGCAACAGCCAAAACGCCAAACTCAAGGCTTCAAAATGGCCGTCCACAAACCACTGAGAGGCGTCACGATGATAAAGCAGACTATGCTTTAGGGCGGGGCTACCATGTGATTGACAGGTCTCTCTACCAGAGACGTACATGGCGTCTCTACGTCACTCTTCCTCAAGTCCAAATATGGTCACTTCCTGCTCACCTGGTTGCAAAATAAAACCAAGATGGCGACGGCGAAATCGCTGAACTCGGAAGCATCAAAATGTCCACGAGTGACGTCAAGATGACTACGTCCGCTTCTCATATAGAGTCTATGGTTGACTGCCGAACATATGTTTTCCAAAATAAAGTTCCCATGGTGGTCAACCGGAAAGGGGGCGGGACTTCACCTCTCTAGAACTAATCAACTCCCTACTTTTACTTTTAGTACTTTTTAAGTTTTAATATTTTGGATGCAGAACTTTTTCTTTATACAGAGTATTTCTACTCAGTGATACTAGTACTGTTACTGTAGTACAGCTGTGAGTACTGCTCCAACATGTATCAGTGGTGGTAGTAATGGCCGCCTGAGATTAGTCTCAGCTCGGAGCCACAAACACGCAACAAGCTGCTGTAATTACGCTCCATTTACTCTGAAGTCCTGAAATAAGCGTCCGTCTCTACAGACTGTGGACTTTATTCCCAAACTAAGAACTTTTACTCACCCGGAGTTTTGTCGGTTGAACGAGGAAAACTTTCTGCGGTTATGACCCAAACTAACACATTTAATCGGAATGTGGATCCCCGCTGTCGACCGAAGAAGAAGAAGAAGAAGAAGAAGAAGAAGAAGAAGGATCCAGATTTCTTCTGAAGTCAATCCTCGAAGTTTTCGTTCGGAGGAATCTTCTTTTCTTCTTCTTCGGGTGTTATTATCATGGTAGGGAGGAGCTGGGAGTTCTAGTCCCTCAAACAGGGAAAAACTCAACCGGAAACTGCCGCGGCGGTTAGCTGCGGTGCTAAAGCTGAGCTCCACCGGGGCAGGGAACGAGGAGGGAGGAGGGAGGAGGGAGGGGGGAAGGTAAGGTCATAGGAATGTACAGTAAGCGAAGGACCCGCCCCAAAGTATGGCGGGTGACTTCCCCAAAATGTAATACAGGTTTTTGTTTTTTTAAATATTGTAGTATAATAATTACATAACTACAAATAAATAGATTAATGAATAGTTAGATGGATATTTAGGAGTGTAATGTATTGTGTATGGAGGGTGAGTAGTGCGTAGATATACGCTCCCCCAACTACACACAGCACCCTCCTTAACACAAAGTATAGTATAATTTAAGTATAATTTATATATCCTAAATATAATGTGTGTTTTTTAATATTGTTTAAAAAAGTTAGCTAGTTTTCCGGTGTTGCTAATGCTAATGCTATTAGCCAGAACTTAACATAAATTGTTTATTTTTATACATCAAACTGTGTTTTACCTGAAGAGAAGGTAATGAGACAGGTGTCTCCTTTAAACCCGATCAGCAGGTGAAATCTATTCATGTGAGTTGTACTAAATTCACATCCATGAATGCAACACGTTTCATTACGACTGATAAAAACAGTCATGATGGTGACATCTGCTGGTCAATCATTGTTATTGCATCTGTGTGGAAATAATGTAATTATGGGTGAACCTGCTGAAATCACCAATAAAGGATTGAATGCTTATAAAGGATAAGAAAGACACATTAATAAAATCATTTTTAATTATTTTGGGGCAAATACAAAGTGACAGATTCCCTTATTTATATGTTCTACACACACCCTGAGCTCAGAGGACAAAGTGACAACCGAATAACACAATCACTTCTTTTTGTTTTTCTATTCCAAACGTCACAAACCAAGACTGTGGAAACAATGGTGTATTTGTTGAATATTACTGGAACAGTTGCCATTGTTCTACTTCATGTTCTGCTCTGTGAAAAGTCTCCACTTTGCTTTAATTGGATGTTTGTTTTTGAGCTTTTCAGCAGCTGCTTCTCAACCTGCCTCACGCCGTACAGCACGTACAGAATGAACACGTAGTCCACGCTTCTTACTGATACGTTCACGAGTATCATTGTCCTCTGTTGGGATTCTACCTCTCTCGCTATGGAAGGCCGCAGCTCACGCTCTCTACTGTACTTTTCGTCAACAGAGTCGTATCAAATAACCAGCTGGTTCCGATTTACAATCAAATCAAAAGATATTTAATAACAAACAGAAGCTATACAATTACAAACCAAATTACACAATCGATAGTAAAATATTTCAAGAAATATGAGACCCCGTTCATACCACAGGACAGATTGATGTATCTGCCCCATGGTACGAAGGAAGTCTGATTCTCTCAGGGGACAAACAGCTCCTTTGCCCCCCCAGAGTTACATTCCTCAACCTATCGATCAGCTCCACGATTGGCTGAAGTCCAATGGGCTCCTCCTTGGATCCTGACCCATTGTCCTGGGCAGACACCTCAGTGAACTACCCTCCTCCCCCGCAGATTTACACCTCCTGTCATTCCTCAAACCCCCATCACAGACACTCAATATACATTCAATGACCACACTCCTTGGTTTAACACTTCCCAAGTAACCACACTGTGACACATAATATCCAGCACTAGGAATGCTTTAAAACTTAAAATTCCTCACACCTCTCACGGAACACCGTGAAAAGAAGACACACCACAGCTTCATGTACAAACAAACAAAGAAACACGTACTCTGTCTGTACTGTCCTCTCTCTGTGTTTTACTTCCAAAGTGTTGACATAGATAAACAGCCAGAGCCACAGGAATGTGAGCGTGCCTGTTCCTTTATTGACTTCATACAGGTTAAATCAGGTTGACGACGTTGAATCAGAGTGAAACTAGAAAAGAAAACACAAAACATCTTAACATTACATTACATTACAGTCATTTAGCAGACGCTTTTATCCAAAGCGACTTACAATAAGTGCATCAACATTGGTAATCAAAAGAACTACTAGTCACCAGAAGTCATAAGTACATTTCCTTTAAACAAGCATCTAAGAGCCTGAAGCAGAGCAAAAGTCAGAGCCAAAGTACAGAAACAAGAGAAACAGTTAGTGCTATAAGTAATACCAATACAATAAGTGCAACAAGCTAGTATGAATACAATAAGTGGTGAGTGGAAGGCTCAGGGTAGCACTTCCTGAAGAGGTGAGTCTTCAGCCTGATGAAAGATGGGCAGCGACTCCGCTGTGCTGACGTCAGTGAGGAGTTCATTCCACCACTGTGGGGCCAGGGCAGAAAAATTGTCTTAATTGACTGCAATATGAATAACGGATAAATATAAACAACCGTATGTTCACATGTACCAAACAGAAGTTACCGTTCTTAATCGCTCAACACATGAAGAACATAAAACCCGAACAGCATTGCTTTGAGAGGAATACAGGCGAAGGATTGCTGTGGATTAAACAGCTCTCCACTTCCCACTTCCTGCTTCTCACGTCATTACAGGTGTCAAAATAAAACTTAACTTAACAGTTAAGTTAAGCACGTATAAACATATTCAGGGCAGAACACTGTCTATAATAATAATAATAATAATAATAATAATAATACAAATCAAGTAAATCAACTTTCGGTGTTGTCAAGGCTTCGTTTATACGCCGGTCAGCGTCAGCCACAGGGGGAGTGGCCTAACCCTAACCCTAACCCTAACCCTAACCCTAACCCATACACATACACATACACCGGAGAAGAACGGAAGCTTGTCACCCGGTCAGTACAGGTGGAGGTATAACTCATCGATGGAGCAGCTCGTACCAAGGATGATCCTTCTTCTCCTCTTTCCCGCGGCCGCAGGTGAGTTCTTGCCGTCCCGCGCGCACACCGACGGTTTTTAGACGAGTAATACATAGTTTAAATATGTTGTAACTTTCGAGAGACATGCGTCGAATCACTGCGGGACTTCCGGGTAACTTTGTCACATTCCATCACATTGATACACCGCAGGCACAGCTACGGGACACATTCTGGGGTTCAGTGTCTTGCTCAAGGACACATCAACATGAGACTAGTGGAGCAGGAGCCGGGGATGTGAAGCGAGTCACAGAGGAGCGTTAAAGACCTGCACCTCTTCAGTGGAGTCAAAGGACACAATAATAAGTCCGTCAGTGTATTTAGAGTTGTTTGATACATAGTTATTAATTAGAGTAGCTGTGTTATTATAGTTATACGTTATAGTTATAAGTTATTCTGAAGCTGCTAGTCCCATTACCACTGCAGCCAACACACCGTAACATGAATATATATGTCTTATATATGTGTCTTATAGGGAGATAGCCGAGGCTCTCGACTCCAAATATATCCTAATATATAATAATAATAATATATATAATAATTATAATAATAATATAATAATGATATATAATAATAATATTTAATAACAATATATAATAATAATACACTCATCCCTGTAGGAATGTTCTCAAAGTTACATTTGTTGTTGGCATTGAAATAGTATAGAGTCTACATGACTATTTGTTAACATATGAATAATAAAGCCGTGTTGATTCTTTAATTCATTGTCTTTTTGTGCCGCCGCTGTATATTTAGTGAGCGATTATTAAATGATATCTATAATAACTATAAACACAAAGAGCTTCTGTAGTGGAGTTTAGAACCATGCAGACTGTGTGTTTTGTGTTTAGATGTAAACGACTCAAAGGCTTAATGTCAAATATATTTTGTGTTTCTTTTTATAGCAATTGAGCTGCGATGCTTTCCAGACATGGAAGGTCAACCTGGTGAAACCAAGACTCTATGGTTTTCAACAAAGCCCAGAATTGATGTCAACAAAACCCTGACTATAGAGGGGTTGTATTGTAAAACAGCTAACGAATGTGTAGATGCGTATGTGTTCCGTGAGGGAAAAGTAGACAAAGACAGTCGGGACAAGATGTTCAAAAATCAGCCAGCTCCTCGCCCTAAAGAAGGGTCTCTAGGGAAGTTCTCACTTCTGATAAAACTACAATATCCTGGAACATACAATTACACTGTTCACGTCAACAACACCACCTGTACTACAATCTTCAATGGTAAGTACACACAGGTGGGCTCTTGTAGCTGCCTTTAAGTGATGAATGTATTTTATTTTTTATTATTCTTCATTTTATTTTAATGTTATTTGTTTCTGTCTGACAGGCCTAGTTGTTGTATCAGTGCATGGTGTTGTTATGTTTAGACAAATAAACATTTCAATTCAAATATAAATGAAGACCTCCTTCAACGACACGATGAGAACACAGATACACTGGAAGTGAAAGAAAACACTGAAATGCGTCTGGATTTGGATGTGATTAATGTGTGATTGTCCTTTTTCATTTCTTCACAGTTCATCAACTGTTCACCACCGCACGACCCAACCACACAGAACCCAACCAGACAGAACCCAATCAGACAGATGCTGATGGGAATTCAGACCAAGACAAGCAAGGTAACTGAAGGACTAAGTGTAACTCGCTCTTCTACACCACTTAAACACAGACAGTGGCAGAAGTTTAGTCTCAGTATTACTGGATCTCAGTGCTGCATTCGACACGGTCCACCATGACACACTACTAGACAGACTAAACATCTGGGACTCTCTGGTCCAGGTCTTCACTGGTTTGAATCCTACCTGAAGGACAGAGAATACTTTGTGTCTGTAGATAATTACACACCAGAGCTGATTAAAGGACATGTGGTGTTCCCCAAGGTTCAATGCTGGGGCCTCTTCTGTTCAACATCTACATGCTTCCACTAGCTCAGATTATGGAAAACCACAAAGTGTGTTATCATCATTATGCAGACGACACACACATCTACATAACTATATCACCATACAGAGAAGAACATGTACTGCATGTATGTCGGTGGAATCGTCTTTAAGTGATACGGGGAGAAAAGCAGCAAAGTAAACGACCACAGTGTTGTGAAGACTGACTGTACCGTCGGTGGGACTCGAGTCGTCGTTGCTGATCAATCATGTGTTTTCTTTGCTTTCCCAAAAGCAGCGCCCTGCAGCCCTGAGCAGCTGGAAGAGAACGTGGATGGATGAACAGATTGGTGTTGTATTACAAGTCTGCAGTGAAGCTCTAACATGAACATCTCTCCCACGTTCCTTCAGGTAGTGATCCAGGAACCATCGGCGGCAGCATCGTCAGCAGCATCGTCGTCATCATCATCGTCATCGTCATCATCTACAAGTACTGCATCAAGAGTAAGTCACATATTCCTCAACTTTTTTCTGATTGATTGTAGTGACTAACTCCAGCAATAGCACTGGGCTGGGTGCTGGAGAAGATCGTGTTCCTTACTCGCCTCAGTAAAGAGATTCCAGCTCTTTCACTTTTGGGTGAGCTTCTCGTTTAATTAGAGTTTAGGTTTACAGAATATGATACGATATGATAGAAGTTATCTTCCTGGTCTCCCTCTGGTGTGTCTTGCGTGCGATAAAGACCGTGTGATCTCCCCGTTACCCATGCATCTTTACCTCTCTGTTGCACCTGTGCCTCATATACCAATTACCTGCCACACTGATCCACACTGATCCACACTGATCCACTCTGATCCACACTGATCCACACTGATCCACACTGATCCACACTGATCCACACTGCCACCCGTGGTCAACCTGAGGTAGGCTCCCAATATGAACAGATATAATACACAGCCATAACTAATGGACCCTACATTGATCCATAACCCGTTCACTTTCCTGTGAAGGAGACACTTGTTTCTCCAGGATGAAGTGAGTGAGGGCGCCTCAGAAAGGCTGCCGTTTCAAAATGTAAAGAATACATTTATCAATCAGAGCGCTCACCTAAGAAGGTTCAACAGCAGAGCACGAGTGTGTTTTGAATATACTTCAACCAATGATGTGTGAGTGTGATTGATGACAGTTTTCTTTGAATTTTTCATTTTATTACTTGCCTTGTGAAGTACTCACACCTTACTTTTTCACAGAAAGGACAAATGAGAGAAGGGGGAACCAGGACACAGGAGAGGAGAGAAGGGGGAACCAGGACACAGGAGAGGAGAGAAGGGGGAACCAGGACACAGGAGAGGAGATGACTCAGCTGAGAGTCGGGGACCCGAACGCTCCAGCTGAAGAAAATATAAAAAATCAAAGAAATATGATTCTGTTACAAAGACGTAATTGTAAAATGTTTTAATGTAATTTATTATCATGCTGCTGCTCACCTCTGTTCTCTCTGTCAAGCTCTAACCAACTACACACTCACAAACACACACACACACACACACACACACACACACACACACACTGAGCTAGAGCAGGAAGTTCATGAGATGTGTAGAGATTGTATATTATATAGTTTACAGAGACAGTTATGATGTTTAACAAAAATGAAGAACAAAGTTTTTCATTTCCATTCATTTTTCTAAAATCAAGATACAAGTTTTTAAAAAAAATATTTTTTTCTATTTTATTTTTTAGATGAAGCCTTTATTTTACTTGAAATGAGAGGAGAACATTTATTTATGTATTTCTACTATTTCTATGTATTATTTATAATCCATCAGTTAAATTTGAAAACAGAGAATAATACATTTTTTAAATATAATTGATGTGTACTTTCTTTATTTGATTTGACAGTTGTTGACTACAGAGACGTTAGGCGTCTTGAATATATATATATATATATATATATATATATATATATATGTATACATATACATATAAATGTACATACAGTAGATCACTGGTGTTCATGTAAATTGGCTCTGCAGCATCCTTGAAGATGACATTCAACCACAGAAGAAGAAACAGCTGCACAGATGTGGTTTAACTCTCAGTATCACTACGCCCATCGTCCCCACAGGGCCGGTCACCAATAGGTGGCGTACGCTGACAGCCAATGAAATTGCAGCATCATTAACGCTGTCCAAGGTGCTCAAAGTCCACGTTCACAGCGCTGGTTCAGGTTCTGGACGCAGGTTTGAGTCTCAGTGGGGTCAAAGCCGCTCATGTGTCTTCAACTTCACTGATTACTTGACTTATTTATGGCTATTAAACTATTATATTGCAGTTTTTAATGTTCACTGTAATGATTCACTTATTAATGAGACATGTGAACAAAGTATATGTATTAAACACAACAGGGACAGTAAGCATTGAACAGAGCCCACAACACAAATATGTACAGCAAATATAATAATGAATACAATAAAAACAATGTAATTATTAAAATGAGCAAAGACATATACACAACAAAACACTCCTCTTTTCTTTCTTTTCTGTCTCATCATCATCAGACCTCTGGAACTCAGTCCAGGTCGTGTCCTGCTCCAGGTCCTGGTCTTTGTAAAGGGAAAGACTTTACCAGGCCAGTGGATGCTCTTCCCTGTTAGTCCAGGGAACCCCGTGTGAATGTGAGGATCCTGCTTCAGCTCCATCTGACAGAATGTACACTTGGGATTCAGTCTTCTTCCTCTCCTCTCTCCTCTCTCCTCTCTCCTCTACCCTTTTCCTTGTAGCATCCCGTTCTACTCACAGCGCTGCACATGTAGCTTTGAAGCAGAGATACTCAGCATCGTCTCTCCGGCTCTTCATCTCCATCCATCACTGAGATGCAAACAGAATCAGAATGTCATGAATGAATATCTTCCTGTGCGTGGGCTGGTATGACTGAACCCGCTGGAATGACGGCGTGAGTGACAGCGTGTAAGGAAACCAGACGCACCACGGCTTCAGCAGCAGCAAGTGAGCCTCTTCTGGAGGGACACCTGGAGTCTACTCATCTCTGTATTCATACAAATAGGTATTAATACCACCACATGGTGTAAATAGTAAAGGTCCTGCATTCAAATTGTACTTACTCAAAGTCTTACTGAAGTAAAAGTACAACAAATTGAGCATCAAAATAAACTTTAAGGACCAAAAATAAAAGTACTCACGATGCACGAATATTATACATTATGAATATAATTATTGAGGTGTTAATGTGTTCACTTTAATGTTGCAGCTCATTTTAATCACTTCATTTACTGTAATAACACATCATCATGTATTAGTTCACTATACTTAGAATGATAATCTGCTAAGTAATCAGTAACTAATGCTGTCAAACACACGTGGAGCAGTTCATGTACGTAACTGTGAACTACGTGCATTAGTGACGACGCGTGACGTCATACAACGGAGACTCGCGTGTTTATTTAACGTCAACGTGATTCAAATGAAGCACCGAACACAGACGAGCTCATCGATGGAGATCACAGTAAAACTGTTTTATCAATATTCTACTTTTATTTTGTTGTTGTTGTTGTTGCAATTATTAAAACAACGTGTGAAACTAAGGTCTTCTTTATTTAAAGCTACACACTCAATATTAAACATAATCACTAAATATCTCGCATCTGTTGACATAAAGCAGACTCTATAATCTATACCATGAACTATTTAACATATTGTGACCTTTTTGGACATTTTTATGACATACCATGACGTTTTTGATGAGTGTCTATAAAAAGCCCTTTGGTGGTCTGCTTCCTCGCTTACGGCCATACCACCCTGAACACGCCCGATCTCGTCTGATCTCGGAAGCTAATCAGGGTCGGGCCTGGTCAGTACTTGGACGGGAGACCGCCTGGGAATACCAGGTGCTGTAAGCTTTTATTATCAACTCTGTATTCAAACAGCAGAGGGCCTCGTTGACCACCGACCAAAAGTTCACCCGGTCGAAGTTGCTCTCCTGGATGTTCCGGTCGCGAGCCTCGAACGCCCGCAAACAATATAATGATTTTAACATTGTTTAAAGATGAAAGTCCTCAGACTGCTCAGTGCATACAGAAGGATTATTAATAAAGCACGTCGGCATCAACTTTATAGAGGATGGAAGCTGACAAAATTTAAAAAAGACTTAATAAATAAATTAATAATATACTGTATATACCAAAAATAAATGTATGCATTAATTAATTGGTAAATTATATATATATATATATATTTTTTTTTTTAAATATAGAATTTTTTCTTCTTTTTTTTTTTACATTGATCCATTCATTTTTTAAATGTATCTTTCAATTTATTCATTTTTTTTTTTTTAAATACACAATTTTTTGAAAATGGAATAATACAAATATAAGAATATTGCGTTCTTCACACTTATACTGTCCAGAATATCTACAATGTCACAAGCTGAAGCTCCTCTTCTTCATTCCAGTAGATGATCAGCATCAGCTCGAGCTGCAGGACAACCAGAGCAGAGAAGGTTTAGTGGAGAGAGCTGCTGCTGCTGCTGCTTCTTCTTCTTCTTCTTCTTCTTCTTCTTCTTCTTCTTCTTCTTCTTCTCTTCCTGCTTCCCAGCTCACACCCTTCCTGTCCAGTGAAGACCACAGAATCAAACCAGCCACAACAGAGGCCCTCTAGATGCTTCTGAACTCTTTCCAGAAGGAACAGTGTTTTGTAGTAGACATGTGGGTTTGTTGATGTGATATTGTGACATTAATGTCTGGTTAAAAACAGAGACATTAATGCAGCTTTTTAACTATGAAGTCAATCAACAAATCACAGTCACTGATATCCACCTCTCTTATGGTACAGATAGAGTCTTGTGTAAAGACGTTGTGTTCATGGTCCAGCACACTTTGATGAGCTGCTCTTTAGATGCCAAGAGGACAGCTTCAGATCACTTTTAAGCAAACTTCACAGAACCACAACAGAAAACCCAGACTTGTTTCAAATCACGATAACTCACTAATCCACGTTATCACTTGTGTATTTGTGGTCATACTGTATATATTAGAGCATATTCATATGTTACCTCGTTTCTACTTCTCTCTAAACTGCATCTCGTGATTGTCGGATGAATACAGAAAAGAAGAAAACAAGTTACATCGACATTGAGTTTCTTCTAAAGCATCAGCAGAGGGAGACAGCCGCCATGTTTGTGTTCCTCTCCTGTGGTTTCAGAGGACAGTCTCCACCCTGAGCTCAGAGGACAAAGTGACAACCGAATAACACAATCACTTCTTTTTGTTTTTCTATTCCAAACGTCACAAACCAAGACTGTGGAAACAATGGTGTATTGGTTGAATATTACTGGAACAGTTGCCATTGTTCTACTTCATGTTCTGCTGTTTGTTTTGGAGCTTTTCAGCAGCTGCTTCTCAACCTGCCTCCCACGCGACAGCACGTACCGAATTAACGCGTAACGCTTCAAAGACAAAGCTCTTCCTCTTCATGTTCAAACTACACGGATATCGCCGATACAATGGGGCTATGTAGCGCTGAGCTTGTGGTGCGCAAACAGGATTTGAATGTCTTAACAGCGATGTCTCGTTCAAGAAACGGTGACCCGGTTACTGACGATGATCCACAGACTATTGTCGTAAATACACAGTTCCAACATGAAGCCGCTCACAACAAGGTCTGTGGATTCATATACGCCGCGTTCACACCAAACGCGGAGCAAATTTCAATGCAAAGACGAGAATGGACGTGAGTACACGCGAAGTGACGCGAATAAGGCGAATTCACTCTGGTCCTCGTTAAGTGTCCTCTGAATCTCAACCGCAGCCTCACGAACGAGTAGTGCAATGTCCAGCAAACGGTTCCGGTTATATTCATTCAAAAGAAACCGTAGAAACTCCGTGAAAGAGAGGAGAGGGGATCGACTTGTTTACTTCCTGTTTCTTCACGACACATCGCAGTAGCCAATCAAACTCGGACACCGAGTAGTCAGTCATCTCAACGCTGATAGGCTATCGCGCGACGCGTCATTTTGCTTTTGCCGAAGTTGAAAAATTGGCGGGCGTCAGTCTCAGCGTTTGTTGCGGGCGCAGCATAAAGCGCTTTTCACAACGGGAAAGTGACCGCAGGTAACTTACCTGAAGACCTCCATTCCCCCAGCGCTCTGCTACAGAGATCGATGGAGAAGATTAGACCAGGGCTGATCCTTTTTTCCGTACTTGCCGCGATCGCAGGTGAGTTCTTGCCGTCCCGCGCGCACACCGAGATGCGTGCGCGCCGCCCGCAGAACCACTGTTTTCCTTCGGCACGGGGCGCATCGCGCGCGCCCCTCTCTTGCGCCTTGAGTCGCGTCCTTCAGGCGGTTTTTAGACGAGTAATACATAGTTTAAATATGTTTTAACTTTAGGGCGCCATGCGTCGAATCGCGCCACTCGTCACAAGTGGCACAGCCAATCAAATCAAGCAGCAGGCGGGACTTCATGTGTGGCTACCGTTTGTCGAGCTGCAGGTACTTTGATCAGAGTAACAATAATCAATGAAAGATAATCACTCCACTAATTGTTTAGATGCGAATGCAGCTACAGGGAAGCGAGTCACAGAGGAGCGTTAAAGACCTGCACCTCTTCAGTGGAGTCAAAGGACACAATAATAAGTCCGTCAGTGTATTTAGAGTTGTTTGATACATAGTTATTAATTAGAGTAGCTGTGTTATTATAGTTATAAGTTATTCTGAAGCTGCTAGTCCCATTACCACTGCAGCCAACACACCGTAACATGAATATATATGTCTTATATATGTGTCTTATAGGGAGATAGCCGAGGCTCTCGACTGCAAATATATCCTAATATATAATAATAATAATATATAATAATAATAATATATAATAATAACAATATATAATATATAATAATAAGAATAATAATATATAATAATAACAATATATAATAATAATACACTCATCCCTGTAGGAATGTTCTCAAAGTTACATTTGTTGTTGGCATTGAAATAGTATAGAGTCTACATGACTATTTGTTTACATATGAATAATAAAGCCGTGTTGATTCTTTAATTCATTGTCTTTTTGTGCCGCCGCTGTATATTTAGTGAGCGATTATTAAATGATATCTATAATAACTATAAACACAAAGAGCTTCTGTAGTGGAGTTTAGAACCATGCAGACTGTGTGTTTTGTGTTTAGATGTAAACGACTCAAAGGCTTAATGTCAAATATATTTTGTGTTTCTTTTTATAGCAATTGAGCTGCGATGCTTTCCAGACATGGAAGGTCAACCTGGTGAAACCAAGACTCTATGGTTTTCAACAAAGCCCAGAATTGATGTCAACAAAACCCTGACTATAGAGGGGTTGTATTGTAAAACAGCTAACGAATGTGTAGATGCGTATGTGTTCCGTGAGGGAAAAGTAGACAAAGACAGTCGGGACAAGATGTTCAAAAATCAGCCAGCTCCTCGCCCTAAAGAAGGGTCTCTAGGGAAGTTCTCACTTCTGATAAAACTACAATATCCTGGAACATACAATTACACTGTTCACGTCAACAACACCACCTGTACTACAATCTTCAATGGTAAGTACACACAGGTGGGCTCTTGTAGCTGCCTTTAAGTGATGAATGTATTTTATTTTTTATTATTCTTCATTTTATTTTAATGTTATTTGTTTCTGTCTGACAGGCCTAGTTGTTGTATCAGTGCATGGTGTTGTTATGTTTAGACAAATAAACATTTCAATTCAAATATAAATGAAGACCTCCTTCAACGACACGATGAGAACACAGATACACTGGAAGTGAAAGAAAACACTGAAATGCGTCTGGATTTGGATGTGATTAATGTGTGATTGTCCTTTTTCATTTCTTCACAGTTCATCAACCGTTCACCACCGCACGACCCAACCACACAGAACCCAACCAGACAGAACCCAATCAGACAGATGCTGATGGGAATTCAGACCAAGACAAGCAAGGTAACTGAAGGACTAAGTGTAACTCGCTCTTCTACACCACTTAAACACAGACAGTGGCAGAAGTTTAGTCTCAGTATTACTGGATCTCAGTGCTGCATTCGACACGGTCCACCATGACACACTACTAGACAGACTAAACATCTGGGACTCTCTGGTCCAGGTCTTCACTGGTTTGAATCCTACCTGAAGGACAGAGAATACTTTGTGTCTGTAGATAATTACACACCAGAGCTGATTAAAGGACATGTGGTGTTCCCCAAGGTTCAATGCTGGGGCCTCTTCTGTTCAACATCTACATGCTTCCACTAGCTCAGATTATGGAAAACCACAAAGTGTGTTATCATCATTATGCAGACGACACACACATCTACATAACTATATCACCATACAGAGAAGAACATGTACTGCATGTATGTCGGTGGAATCGTCTTTAAGTGATACGGGGAGAAAAGCAGCAAAGTAAACGACCACAGTGTTGTGAAGACTGACTGTACCGTCGGTGGGACTCGAGTCGTCGTTGCTGATCAATCATGTGTTTTCTTTGCTTTCCCAAAAGCAGCGCCCTGCAGCCCTGAGCAGCTGGAAGAGAACGTGGATGGATGAACAGATTGGTGTTGTATTACAAGTCTGCAGTGAAGCTCTAACATGAACATCTCTCCCACGTTCCTTCAGGTAGTGATCCAGGAACCATCGGCGGCAGCATCGTCGGCGTCATCATCATCGTCATCATTGCCGGCTTCATCTACATCTACTGCATTAAGAGTAAGTCACATATTCCTCAACTTTTTTCTGATTGATTGTAGTGACTAACTCCAGCAATAGCACTGGGCTGGGTGCTGGAGAAGATCGTGTTCCTTACTCGCCTCAGTAAAGAGATTCCAGCTCTTTCACTTTTGGGTGAGCTTCTCGTTTAATTAGAGTTTAGGTTTACAGAATATGATACGATATGATAGAAGTTATCTTCCTGGTCTCTCTCTGGTGTGTCTTGCCGTTTCAAAATGTAAAGAATACATTTATCAATCAGAGCGCTCACCTAAGAAGGTACAACAGCAGAGCACGAGTGTGTTTTGAATAGACTTCAGCCAGTGATGTGTGAGTGTGATTGATGACAGTTTTCTTTTCTAATTTTTGGTTTTATTACTTGCAGGAGAAAAAAATAAAAATAAAGGAGAGAAGGGAGAACCAGGAGAGGAGATTGAGCTGAGAGTCGAGGACCCGAACGCTCCAGCTGAAGGAGACAGTTATGTTTAACAAAAATGAAGAACAAATTTTTTCATTTCCATTCATTTTTCTAAAATGAAGTTTTTAAAAAATTCATTTTTTTCTATTTTATTTTTTAGATGAAGCCTTTATTTTACTTGAAATGAGAGGAGAACATTTATTTATGTATTTCTAGTATTTCTATGTATTATTTATAATCCATCAATTAAATTTGAAAACAGAGAATAATAAATTTTTTAAATATAATTGATGTGTACTTTCTTTATTTGATTTGACAGTTGTTGACTACAGAGACGTTAGGCGTCTTGAATATATATATATGTATATATATATGTATGTATATATATATATATATATATATATGTATGTATGTATGTATATATGTATGTATGTATGTGTGTGTGTGTGTATATATATATATATATATATATATTTATATATATATATATATATATATATTTTTATATATATAAATATATATATATATATATTTATATATATATATATATATATATATATATATATAAATATAAATATATATATATTTATATATATATATATTTATATATATATATATATATTTATATTCAGTCCATGTACGTAACTGTGAACTACGTGCATTAATCACGACGCGTGACGTCATACAACGGAGACTCGCGTGTTTATTTAACGTCAACGTGATTCAAATGAAGCACCAAACACAGACGAGCTCATCGATGGAGATCACAGTAAAACTGTTTTATCAATATTCTACTTTTATTTTGTTGTTGTTGTTGCAATTATTAAAACGAAGTGTGAAACTAAGGCCTTTAAAAGCTACACACTAAATATTAAACATAATCACTAATGAACATAATAATAATAATCAACATAAAGCAGACTCTATAAAAAGCCCTTTGGTGGTCTGCTTCCTCGCTTACGGCCATACCACCCTGAACATACCGGATCTCGTCTGATCTTGGAAGCTAATCAGGGTTGGGCCTGGTCAGTACTTGGATGGGAGACCGCCAGGGAATACCAGGTGCTGTAAGCTTTTATTATCAACTCTGTATTCAAACAGCAGAGGGCGCTGGAGCTGCTTCTTCTTCTTCTTCAGTGGACACAGACAGCAGACACAGTGGTCCTGGTCAATGGATTACAAATACTCTGTAAAGAGTACAGAGTACATCGTGACGTGGTACTTTTTGATAGTTTTTTCCCCAAAAATGACAAAAAACAAAAAAACAACGATAAAGTTCTTCTCCGGTGGAGCACAGAGACAGCTGTTGCCTCTGATGTTCCTCAGGTGTTCCTCACACATGGACCTCTCTTGTGACTCTACAGCGGAGGACCGGGTCGTGTTTCCAGAGGGACCGGGTCGCTTGAAGAAGCCCGATGGTCCCTGAAGGTCTCTGCGTTAAACAGAACAACGACTCACGACCAGCAGGAACACAGAATGAAGGACCGTTTCATTTACTACAGGACATCAGCTGAACAAACATCCCATGACTCTGTGTCCACTAGAAGCACAAACACACTGTACTGATGAGCCAGAAACTAGGAAATACTTTCACAATAGCTGGAGGCTTTTATTTTGGTAGAACAGATGACAAAATAAAATCAGAAACTGCCAACGAATCTCAACATACAGTACTTAAATAAACAGTGACAGGATGGACATCACTCACACTGAGGAGGAGGAGGAGGAGGAGGAGGAGGAGGTCTGAACCCCGTACACACAACCCATGTGTCACTCCAGAGACCCACAATGAACACAACGTATCACTTCAACACCATCAACACCACTCATAAACATCACTCACAGCAACGCAATGCTGGTTTTGCATCGCAAGTTTTCTGAAATTGTACGTTTAAATATGCAAATGAGGCACTCTTTATTTTAGTGTGCTAATTTGCATTGAATACAGAAAGATTTAAAATGAGTTTCATTTAGTTGACTTATTAGAGTCAAAGGTGTTTACAGAGGGAATAAAAAACACACATATATATATATATATATATATATATATATATATATTTATATTTTCCTGTGCTCTTCGTCCCACAGCACAGAGGACACTCTGAAGAGGACACTCTGAAGAGGACACTCTGAAGAGGACAGAGGACCAGGTTCCACCCCTCAGAGCTCAGTGATGAGAACAATCACGGAAATCCTCCCAGCATCCAAAAATCACGAGAAAACCAAGTGATATGAAACCTTCTGGAGCAGCTCCTTCACCCACACCAGAACTAACCGTCTGATCGTCCAAACAAACACCAACGCTCCACGGAGACAAAGAGGAAGACCACGGCCTCCTGTGGCATCAGAGGCAGCGAGACGACCAGGTGTGTGTCAGCATCAAGACTAAAACCATGAACATCAAACCAAACACAGAGAACGAGAACGCAGAGGACCGACACGCTGAACCGAGCCGTGTGGTAGAGGTCGTGACCCCCAGGTGTCGGTGAGATAGAAATAGACCCGGAGAGAGAGAGAGAGAGAGAGAGAGAGAGAGAGAGAGAGAGAGAGAGAGAGAGAGAGAGAGAGAGAGAGAGAAACATCTTCACACAGTAGGCGGCTGTAAGCAGACACCCGTCAGCAGCAGAGAGGCTTCACAGAGGAGGGCAACAAGCCACCGGAGAGCAGTGAAGAGACGCCAGCTCCTTTCCTCCTCCTCCTCCTCCTCCTCCTCCTCCTCCTCCTCCTCCTCCACCTCCACCTCCACCTCCACCTCCACCTCCACCTCCAGTGTCGACATGAGCCGGGCAAAGTGAGAGCAGATTTCTAGGAACATAAACGTCCGAGGCAAAGAGAGACGTGTTCTAAAAGAACCTCACTCTTATTCAGCAGAAATATAAAATCTAATTCTTCAGACATCGTTTCATTTCTTCACCTAGTTTATCTCAAATAAGAACATGTCCAAAGAAAAGAGGACTTTGTGGGTAACGGCTCCGTTAGAACAGCTAACTCTGAAGTTAGTGAAGTTAGTGAGGACTATAGAACAACATGGACGTCTTGAAGAGGGACAGAAGTTGCTCCTAAAACGTCAGCGGGCTGAGAAGCAGAGCAACAACAGAGGAGCTCTTTTGTTATGAAGAATGTCAAAATGTCCATTTGTGTGAGTGTGTGAGTGTGTAACAGATGACATCATGTTAAAAGTCACAGGCCAGGAGATCTGAGGGCTGTGTGTGTGTGTGTGTGTGTGTGTGTGTGTGTGAGTCTCTCTCTCCGTCCTTCCATTGGCGCCGTTATGTACGAATCTTCCTCTTGTCTTCAAACAGCGAGCGCACCAGGTACACCTGGATCCCAGAGATCACCATGAGAACGACCACGTTGACCACCGACCAAAAGTTCACCCGGTCAAAGTTGCTCTCCTGGATGTTCCGGTCGCGAGCCTCGAACGCCCGCAGCACCGTCTGGATGTGGACGCTCTTACCCAGCCGAGCCTTCACGTTGTTGATGGTGTCCTGAGGGGAGGGAGGGACACACACACACACACACACACACACACACACACACACACACACACACACACACACACACACACACACACACACACACACACACACACACACACACACGGGGGTGAGGAAGGGGGGAGGAGAACGACACCAATGGCCGACTCCTACCCACATTCTACATCCAGTCTAAACTCACTAAGCGTAAAGCAGAGTTGGTAAACGGGTCAGGTGTGTCCCTGTCTTCCTGCACAGCTGGGAGATGCATTTCCTGTCTTTCATAGCCGGTGAGTGAGTGAGGCTCATGTGACTTCTGACACAAATTCACAAGGCGCTTCCTGCTGAGGGGGCGGTGCAGGCTATTGTGGTGCAAGCTGAGCCAGCCGGTGAGAGGTCAGTGTGTGTTCTTGTGACGGTGTCCTGACTTTGCATGTGTGAGGGTTCTGCCTCTAGAGGGTTAGCTTTGAGCCACGCCTCCTACCGTCTCACACCTTTCCTGCCGACGCTCGCTCACTTATTATATTGTACAGGAAATGCAATGTGTTTGTCAGCTAGTTAGCGTAGCTTCATTAGCGATGCCATTCTGCTCAACAGGCTGAATGGACACACAAGTGGATCAGTTATGAAGAAATACTGCAGGGAAGAATGGTGCAAACAAACAGCCGCAGAGCTGCAGGACTACCTGATGAACCCTTTGACCTTCAGGCAGCCTGTTGGTTCACTTTGACATCACCAGTGACAATAAATCACTTTGACTCAGTGTGAACACATCACTAGTGGAGTCCCTCCCAAAATCAGAAGCTATACTTTTGTGAATAAAACAACATCTGTGTCGCGTCCC
The DNA here is from genome assembly GCF_023349555.1 of Cebidichthys violaceus. Lineage (NCBI taxonomy): Eukaryota > Metazoa > Chordata > Actinopteri > Perciformes > Stichaeidae > Cebidichthys > Cebidichthys violaceus. The sequence continues at coordinate 1,943,791 of NW_027176539.1, read as the reverse complement.
TCACCATGATGTCCTCCAGCTTCATGTCCAGCACGTCCGTCCCCTGGACGTACTCCTTCCAGTCCTCCACCTCTTCGTCGTCTCGGTCCATGTTGTCCAGGATCAGCTCGAAGAAGACGAGCTTCTCGGAGACGGTGCTGAACGTGTTGTCGAAGCAGAACATGTAGTCTCCGTCCTCGGTGTCGACGACGCTGGAGGGGAAGCACAGGCAGTGAGACGCGGCACGTGTATGCGTGTCCAAAACAATGCATGTGTGTGTGTGTGTGTGTGTGTCCCACTAATGGCGTGTGACAGAACACATTCGTCAACATGTGAAGAGGAAGCGTGGGGATTAAGTGCAGCGGCCGACCAACCAGCCAGACCTGCAGGACCGAGACGCCACCAAACTGCCCCAGGGAGGAGAGGGGAGACGGATGCTAAGCCAACCCAGCTGTAGGACCTCAGGCTACTCCACTACCCAGCATGCATCCTGGCCGTCTGACGTTAATGACAAATAATACAAAGATTCCTTGAATCCTCACTCACGTGTGCACTCCATCTGACTTGTGGTAGTCACTGAACACCACCTGGGCAGAAGGAGCGGTGATGAAGAAATCCACATCGAGACCTGCTCCATCCAAGACCTGCGGGACGTGAGGAGGACAGAGGACAGACATCAGAAAAGACAGAGACGGTAGACGCTACAACAGACACACAAGGATCACTTCCCCCGCAGGCAACAACAAAGAGCAACTGCCTGACACCCGGAGACACCAGAGAGTCTCATTCCGCTGTCAGCGAGCCACTGACCGGCTGAACAGGTTTGGAGGTGCGCGCGCGTCCCCACAGGCTCTACTGCTTCCCAGAACATGTAACATTAAAGTGTATGGTGTGGTTTAATTCATGGGAACAGGAACCTCACTAACACGAGTTTAACGTGTCATCGTGGTCCCTCTCGTTGGGGTGTTATCAGTGATGTGACGGAGCTCGTCTGACTTCCCTCACATTACCTCTTGTTAAAATGTCACATCCCAGTTCTACGCGTGTATTTTTAATCACCTGATACTCAATCTCCAGAGAGGCGTCCTTCTTCATGGTCTGGAAGAAGCACTCCTTGCGTCCGGCGGGCAGCGTGAACGTGAAGTCCGAGTCCAGAGACTGAGAGAAGGACGCCAGCACCACGAACCTCTCCGACACCAGCGCGACCAACACGGACAGGACGAGCACGACCGCCCGGACCGCCTCCATGGTGAAAAGCCTGCGTGTCCTTTATTAAAAATAAAAATAAATTAAAAAAAGTCCCCGAAAGAGCCACTACGCGGTGTCGCGGTGGATACGCGCGGTGTCAATAAGCGGGTTATGTTCGACAAAACTTCACTTCAGTGTGAAAATGTTTCTTCTCACTTTTTAGTACTGACGACTGTCGAAGCCTCAGGACCCCGCCTGACCACAAATACACTACATATGAGTCGTTACTTCAAGACAACGTCATATCCGCTCACTACTTTACGTTACGTTACTCTGATCAATATGATGTGTTTATGAGTTGACATGCATAACACGCGACTAAGGCACATATTTAGCCAGCTTCTCGCATTGCACCTTGGGATATGTAGTTATCGGGTTCATTGTGAGTGCTTTTATACGGTCCATGGGGTAAACAGAAGATAGTGTATTTAGGAATAAAACTCGTTGTTTTAATAATATTGTTACTTCACAATACAAAGTACACATTTAAAAAAAGAGAAAGGATTGACAACACATAAATAAACACATAAATAAACATATACAGATGTGTTTTTTGGGGTTCAATATGTTTCTATGCTAAATACAAATATATATATATATATATATATATATATATATATATATATATATATATATATATATATATATATATATATATATATATATATATATATATATATATATATAATTCCAGTTTATTTACGTTTTTATTTTAATGAGCTCTGGAATTCAAACTAAAAGTTCACACCCATTAAATAAAACATACAAATGTAATTAATAGATAATATTTATGATAAATATATATGACACATATAATACAATGTAGCTCCATTACAATAGGCGCTAAACAACGAGTGGTTTGATTTTTAAATACCTTCTTTCGGGGTGTTCTTAAATGTACATTTGTGTACTTTATGGAAGTGTTGAAGGGGAAAGTACACAATGTTCGCATTCCTCACCGCATTCCTCACCGCACACATCATCCAGTCATTTGGACTTTCACACATATTACCAATTTACGGAATCAACGGTTCCAGCGCTACTCCTTCATTGAGACGCGTTTCACATCACTCGGTTGAGCAACAACACTTTAACGTTGCGTGCTTTAGTGAATTTGCTTGTCAAGATATCGGTGACGCGTTCTGCTTCCAGCTCATCCTTCAGTCCCAAAATGAAGGGGGCGTGTTCGTGTCAAACATGGTGTCGCTACACGTCCTGTGATTGGTCGATATACGCGCAGCCGCGACGTGATTGGTCAAACCTGGAGAAAGGGTTGAACATACCAGAGAGCCAGCCACCTCCTCCACAGCAGTCGCTGTTCGAGCCGAGTGAGAGGCGGACGCCTTGTTCCGCACGATGAAAAAGGAAGAATAGCACACTTTACGCGTCGGCTTTTATCCACAGAAGAGACAGCTGTGGTCCACGCGAGTCCTCGGCCAACGAACACACAGCCTCGAAGAGATCAGAAGAACCTCCCGGAGAGCGAGGATGTTGGTCCCCGCGGGAAGATAATGAAGAGGCTGCGCGTTGTGTTGGTGTGCCTCATCGTAGCTCTCCTGTGCTGGTAAGCTAATACCTCCGTCTCCATCTTCGTGAAAACGCTTCAATAAATACCCGTCAGACAGATGACAGGTCGAACCGCGTTTTATCGACCGTGACACACGTCCGTCACGTCGCTTTTTTTGCCGCATTATATCCGCCTGTCAGCAGTGTTCAGCGGCATGAATCCTCCGGGCTACGCGGCTACCGTTACCTAGCTAGTTACCGTGGTTAGTTGACCCGTAGCGTTGACAGACAGAGGAGCAGTTTGCGTGTTTTTATTTGTCGGTGTTTGACACAGCTGGTTGATAAAGTTTAATGTTTACTTGTGTGTTTTTTGTTTTTGTTTTAGTGGGTTAGCTTGCCAGCTGTTGAATAGCAGCATTAAGCTAGCTAAACCTAAAAGCAGTGAGCGTGGGCTGTGAATGAACACCTCATCTGATGGCTGGAGCTATTCATCAAGTAACTAAAACATCTGGAACACTCAACACCATCAGATAGAGACTCCTGGAGCTGATCTCTGTAGATGCTAGAGTTAATAAAGTTATGATAAGAATGAAAGAAAAGCAAGAATTTCTCTCTATTTGTGGAGGAAAACAAGCTGTTTGCATTGTTAGCCTGCTTAATACATGGAGGTGGAATACCACATTTAAAATGGATTCATGTGGGTTAACCAGTGAGTGTAGATACATGAGACTTAAACATCATTCTACTACATGTGACATTATTACATCCAATATGCTTCATTATAGAAACGTGTGTGTGTGTGTGTGTGTGTGTGTGTGTGTGTGTGTGTGTGTGTGTGTAGAGTCTCCTCTCTCGTGCTCCTGTTTAATCTCAGGTAACGATGACAGGCAGAGGGTTTGTGAAATGGGATTAGCGGTCCAGCTGACATGCCACCTCTGAACCAGGTTGGTGACTGAGGAGCAGCCGGCCTTCCATCGTGAGGCCTGCCGACCGTTCGCTCTGTGATAGTGATGATAAATCACCGTCGAGGGTCAGAGGGTCAGAGGTTATCCTCATGGCACTGTAAACAGATTTTAACGCTCATATTTTATTGAGGGGTGAGATTCATGTCAGGATGTGTTTGTGGTATTTGCAAAAAGAGATGCAAACTGGTTTAAAAGTCTAAATAATTGGTCCGACTGAAAGGAGAAATACGAGTTCCCTGAACGCAGCCTCAGGTGGCTCCTCTCCTCACTCTGTAACCTTTGTACTCTGTTTTTGTGAAGAATGACCACAATCCCACAGATTAGATTATGTGAAGAGAGCTCGGGTGTCGCTCAGATAAGATTCAGCGTTCCTTGTTCTCTCCTAGCGGAGTAGAAAGAAGAACACTTGAGCGGCGTGAAGGTCAGTGAAGCGGGAAGACGGACCGAGGGATCGACACGTTCATAGCTGCTCATTAAAAATCAAGAAGTTCACAGAGAGGAGCGTTCAATTCAATAGAGACGGCCTTCCCCGGTAATAGTTCATACGTGATTACAGCCTACAAGCCTAACAAGCTACCTAATGACACACACACACACACACACACACACACACACACACACACACACACACACACACACACTTCATTACTGATGCAAACCTCTTTTAGCGTGCTGCTGTCGGCTTCTCGCTCCTCTGTGCCAGCTCTCACACTTCCCGTTGGGAACAGGGAATGCAGTCCCTGCAGTGAGCCGACGGTTTCCAAGGCAGCCGTAATTTTAGGCAGAAAGGGGCTCTGTGCTGTGAGGGGGTGAGGGGGGGTGAGGGTGAGGGAGAGGGGGGGAGGCGGCAGGCAAGGCATCACTCTGTCGACGTGACTCCCTTGCTGTTTTTAAATAACCTTGTGCAGATTCCGTGCTTTTGAGGCTGATGGAGGTGCTCAGCTGGAGCTCTTTGTGTGTGTGTGTGTGTGTCTGTGTGTCTGTCTGTGTGTGTCTGTGTGTCTGTCTGTGTGTGTCTGTGTGTCTGTCTGTGTGTGTCTGTCAGTCACACGCTGCTGTCGTCAGCAACTGTCGGGTCTGTTGACATCAGCGTCGATGGAGAAAGTGCACTTGAGTGTGTTCTGTGTGAGGCTGCACACATGTCAGTAATGATAGTTCATGTGCAGCGCCTCCTCTCTGCTGTGACACACTGTTGGACTTCCTCTCAGAGAGCCGTTGTCTGTTTATTGTCTGACATAAACGATTCTTCTTGTGACGGTTGCGTCTGTACAGCAGCACTCTTCATCTCGTTCACCTCCATTTGAAGAGTGTTGTCATTATGCGACGTGATCGGCACTGGTGAGATGACTCTGCAGCCGGCTGTCCAGCTGTGGACTCCGTGTTTTAAAGGTGCTGACTCAGCTGGTGGCTGTGTGACTGAAGTGTCTTTGCTGCTGATTGCTCCTCCATGTAATTAAAAGACCTTGAAGTGGGCTGAAGTGCTGGAGGGCTCTGCTGCCCGTCATGCCCAGAGAGCTGTTTTTCGTGTTTGCTCTGTGTGTGTTGACACCAGTCCAGTAATGGAACACCGCGGGGTTTAGCCCGTCAGACCTGTTTCCTCTCCTAGGTCATCTATAGGATGAGGCGCTCTATAGGGGCAGTCAGGACCCTCTGCTGCCAGACCGGGACTTCCCGACTCGTGGCTTCAGCTCTTGAGCGGATCCCCGTCTGTGAACCTCCGTTCAGCAGAAGAACCAGAAGAAAGCCCACAATGAGTTAGCTAATGGAGGTTATCTACCACAGCATACATTCCTCTTCACTACACACACACACACACACACACACACACACACACACACACACACACACACACACACACACAGTGACATGTTTTGGGTAAGCAGACTTTAATACGTCTTGTCTCTGTGCCCCTCTGTCTGAATGGCGTCCTCTGCTACTTGCTCAAAGGCAACAGGAGGAACCCAGGACCTCGTCAGAGGACCCTCTCGCTGAAAGAACGCTCAGTTCTCTCAGTCGTGTAAACGTTGTAAACGTTCCCCTTTTTCCGGGGCGATCGTTGCATAAGTCGCTCCGCCTCGTCGTTCCCACGTGTTCAAGCACCGCCTGTGTTTCTCCACCAGCAGACGTCCAGCAGCACCGTCACCGGGAGGACAGAAGACGTGTTTCCGTCCACATGATTGATCAGCTGTTTGTGCTGTCCGCGTCTTCCTGGATATTCACATCAATGCTCGTCTTTGTCTCCGGACAGCATGGAACTGCCGACATGAATGAACAATTCAAAGTTGCCCAACAGATTGCTGAAGACCTCTCTGTCTCATTGTTCTTCTACTCGTAGCTCCTAGTGACATCTGCTGACAGAGCTTCTCTGGAGGAGAGTTCATTCGCTCCAAACCAGCTGATGAAACGAGCCTCATTTGCGTTTTATTTTATTTTGCATCAAATAAAAATCAGTTTGTCAACTGGACCGAAACACGGCTCGTGACCCGGGGCCGGCTCCGTGGGGGTTCTCGTCCGGTCCGGTCTTGGGACGTGACGATGTTGTTCACTTGAGTCCTTCCCTTGAAGCTCATCAGCTCGTTGTGTCCGTTGTAACGCTGACGGTGCTGCTCTGGTGTGCAGCGTGTGCGTCTACACACCTTGTCTTTATTCCTCCTCTTCGTCAGACCGCTCCCTCTGTTGTCCCGGTAACGTCTCACGTGTGGAGCTGTAAACTCCTCTGGTGTCGACGTGTTTTGAATATTTGAACCTCACGTTCGCCTCCGTGATGAGGAGGTCAACAGAACCATCGGTAAACAATCCACGCTGCACGTATTGAGACGCGCTGTCTGGTGTCGTCTGAAGGGCGTTTTTGATATGAATAATTAAGGAGTTGCAGATGTCTGAACCGCCTTAATGCTTCCTCATGCATGAGCGCCAACATACGACACCGTCACGCTGTGTGAGGCGTGCACAGATGAGGCCTGCATGAGTTCATGATTCTGTAATCCTCCCGATCAGACCGCTGGTGCTTCTGTGGCGTCGCACCACGTGACTCACGATATCTGGATGAAAGCTTCCGCTTGGTGGCCGGTTGGCTCCTGGAGGCCGGAGGCTCAGTAACTGAGTCCACCTCTGTTGTTGCAGCAGAGGTTAGCGCTGCGGCCCGGGGGCAGCGCCAGTGTTCTGTGAGGAGACGGAGCTGGACCGGCTCTCCGGAGCGAACCGTTGTTCCTGCCCACTGACCGTGAGGGCGGCCCTGTGTGTGTGTGTGTGTGTGTGTGTGTGTGTGTGTGTGTGTGTGTGTGTGTGTGTGTGTGTGTGTGTGTGTGTGTGTGTGTGTGTGAGAGATCACAATCAGGGCTGTTATTTTAATAACTGATTCATCTGCAGATCATTCCTTCAATTTAAAGGTGATAAAGAAATGTAGTTCTGACTTCTCTCAGCTGTGAACACAATCATCCATTTGTTGGAGACAGAAGCCAGCCTTCATCAGCCTCCTTTGATCTTTTTACGTCTGCTGTTAGTTTGTATTTCAGTTCAAGTTAACGGAGCATCTGGTCTCTGACTTCCTTCTCAAACATCGTTCTGAAGTGCGGTGTGCAAAGGTAAACCTTGTTGACGCTGCGACTGTATTTGCTGCACATCAACATATTCTTGTCCTGAACGTCCGTCACATTCTTGTAGATTTTGCTACATCATCATTAACTTAAGCTTCTCTGCTCTGCTTCCTGGTCAGCAGGACCTTCTCTCCAGGAACCCGGTTGTTGCTTGCGTGATGTTGTTCTGGGAGTGAGACGGTCGGTGAGAGTTGAATGCAGGCCGGTAGCCGGAGGCTCCGTCAACAGTTAGAAAGGAAAAAAAGCCACTGTTGGATAACAGCAGCGTGAGGGTGGAGACTGAGAGAGCAGACAGTTCATTAATGTGACTGTTTAACTACTCGGCGTTCAGTTCCAGCTTGTTTCTGTGGTTCTGCATGTCATTAGACATATTCTCTCAAAAGCAATTAACCGTGCAACTAGTTGACCAGGTTTTTAATTGTACGTTGAGTCTGAACCCATGAAATCCCTCCTTCTGAAGCCGCTTTGACCGTCTCTCAGAGAATGAGTGTGTTCTCTGTTAGTTCACTACAATCTTTTCTTCTTCCTGCATAGTCACTATTTCTCCATTCTTGAAAACGCTGTGGTTTCTCCTCGTCCCCTCCCCCTCTCTGCTCACTGCTCTTCACTGTTTACCTTGTAGTTACAGTCCTGTGTGTGTGTGTGTGTGTGTGTGTGTGTGTGTGTGTGTGTGTGTGTGTGTGTGTGTGTGTGTGTGTGTGTGTGTGTGTGTGTGTGTGTGTGTGTGTGTTGGGGGGGTGGTCTACTTCTCTTTCTTTGTTGAAGGTTTAGTCGTGTGTGCGTCACGTATGTGCCTTTGTGCATGCGTGTCTCTGTGAGGGCAATGTACAGAGAGATATCCATTGTTGACACACGTGGCTAAAGAACATCGTGTTCTAACGACGGTATCGGCCCGATTTAACCAAAGATTTCATGTAAAGTCGCACAAACACCACGGAGTCCACTGTGACCACGCCGCCTGATGAACGCAACGTCCACCTATCTGATTTTAGGCCCAAATAATTAGATTAGTTGTGAACATTGGGATTGAACGGCTTCACACGGGTCAGATTTGGTGACTATGAATGTGTAGGTGCTGGTGTCGGGTAGAGTGGGTTGTTGGTGTGTTGTGTTGTGTTTCACTGTCTCTACTGTCTTTAATGTAAATGTTTCACTCAGCAGCAGGTTTGGGTACACTGTGTACTTTGGTGAATGTTTAATGAGTTGTAGTTCCTCCTGCTGTGCCGGACGATGTGTACATACTGACCCCCCCCCCACCCCCCTCCCCCACCACCACCACGCTGACCCACACTGGAGAAGTGGCTTTCCCTATCAAGTGTCATTATGTCACATGACTGCATCCTTCGGGTCCCTTTTGTCCCGGCCTCATGTTCCTCATGTCAGATTCTCAAACCTCTTTGATCTCGTCCGACCGCCGCGATGCGTCACGGCGTCACAGCGTCACGGCGTCACGGCGTCACGGCACCGTATCTGTGGCTCTGTTGTCGAGATAATAGAAACATTAAATCTCACTTTGTATGATTCCCAGAGTCAAGCCAGATGATATGATGACATGACTTAAATACACGTGAAACACAGGCTAGTGTTGACGCATTTAGATGTTAAACTCAGGCGGTTCTGACGAGTGAAGCCGACGCTGACGTGTGTTAAACCTGCGTTCTCTCTAGTGGCCACCAGGGGGCGACTCCTCCGGTCAGATTGTACAGAAATCTATGGGATAAATGAGCCTACTTCTGTGGGTAAACTTGAGTTAATCGTCTCAGTCCAGTCGTGGGTTGTCTCCACACTGCTGAGTACATCACCTCCACTACGCTGCTGGTACGCAGACGGCTCTGTGACTTTTGTCAAGATCGTACGACGTTTGTTACGCGACTTAGAGCCGGTTGGCTCCGTGTTTCACCGCTTTGTTTTCTAGGTAGAACACCGTCTGTTTAACGACGCACCTCTCCTGAGTTCACGGGGTCTCTGCTCAGACCTCCTCGAGGGTTTCATTGCACTTTGAGACTGTAAGTGAGGCTGTTATCGTGTTGTTTTGACTTTAAATAATATCTAAATTGTTGCGTCGGGGATTTAGCGGACAGCACACGTATCCATGGCTGTTCAGCTTTGGTTCTGGATGAAGATGTCCTTCACCGTCAGCCTGTTCACTGAACGTAGCCCTCCAGCAGCGGTGGTTCTTCCTCCAGGTGACTTGGTCTACTAGAGGCGTGTCTGGTCACTCACGCCCCCGTAGATCCTAGAAAGAGGCTCCTGTGTTAAAGGTCGAAGGAGCTCCGTACGTCACAGAGCGAACGAGCTTCACAGATAGCTTCAAACTCTTGAGAACGATAAGAGCGTGTGGTCTGGCGTAGATGACCGTGAAGTGGGTTGCTCAAGCTGTGATCGTCTGGCTTTGACAAGAAACAGGATGAAGTGGTTTCCTCCTGCCAGGAACTGCTGGGCGTGTGTTCAGCCTGATGACGTTCTAACGGGAATAGTAAGAAAGCGACCGATCAAGTTTTCTTCCGGGCTGGAAGTGTGACACCTGTTTGTTAAACAGAGCTTCATTGATCCAAGCCAACGCCACCGCGTGCTGCTTATTTATTCCCTTGAATGCAGGCGGTGGGTAGATGTGTTGAGCTTGTCTGCACATTATGTCAGACCGGCTCTATCGGCCCACCGCTCCCATTGATGCTGCTGATGGTTCTAATGTGTCTGCAGCAGCGATGTGGAACACATCCGTCCCCCTGGCTCCACTGTTTGTGAGTGAAATATGTCGGTGAGGTCTCTCAGACCTTCTCTGTGGTGTGGATCTGCTCAGCAGGAGGGAGTGAAGCCGAGCCTACGTTTGGTAAAGATGCCGTGAAGCTTGATGACTGATAACTGGCTGGTTAACAGAGTATACCGGCTAACGGGGCTTTTTTTATTTTGCCGGGTTAGTGTCTCCTTGTGAAGGTGAAACGGATCGTAGCGTAACGTGAAGTGTTTAGGTCTGAGGCAGTCATGTGATCAGCCTTCTTAAAGACTCGTGGAGGATCTGAAGTGTGTTAAAGTGATGAAGGCAGTGTCGGGTTATAATCCGAGCCGATTCATCTCTCACTCTGGATCCACATGCAGGTCAGTAAAGTCCAATCAGTCCATTCATCTTATGCTACTATTTGTCTTCAGGGTGTTCAGGTCCTGTTCTTGAGGTAGAATCAGGATCAGAGACGGTTTATTGCACATACAAGGAATCTGATTGGTGCATAACAATAAACACATGCTGTATGTATACTGTATCTGGTTCTGAAGCGGTCGGGTCCGCTTCATAGATGTTTGCGCGGACACAGCCGCCGTGTCCCGGCCGCCCCGGTGATGCATCAGCAGAGAGGATTATGGGGGATCAGCAGGCCTTAACGCTGCTCTACATCGGTCCATGCTGGAGGGAGAGCAGAACCAACGCCACCACGCTCGGTCCTAAAGCCCGGTGCTTTGAGGCTCTGAGTGGTGACGACGTGTTTTCGTCTGTCCGGCAGATGCGCCGGCCTACTTTTTTTTTTTACCGGCTGGTGTGTGTGTGTGTGTGTGTGTGTGTGTGTGTGTGTGTGTGTGTGAAGCTGCTCTGAGATTTAGGCCATGAGAAGGAAAGACAGCAGCTAATCTGCCTTGTCCCAGGTTCTATATATATGTGTGTGTGTGTGTACTGTGTGTGTGTGCGTGTGTGTGTACTCTGTGTGTTGCTGTGTCATGCTATGAGGAAGAGGAGTGACGAAGCTCTCTCGATCTCTTCTCAAACAGTAAAGAGTCAACACAAAGAGTAAAGGATGATGGAGATGAATAGCAGAACTCAGAGCTACCCGGAGCCACACACACACACACACACACACACACACACACACACACACACACACACACACACACACACACACACACACACACGGCTGCCTGAGAAGAGGCCCTGGCTTCACTTTTCATGCCGTTCAGCCGGTGATGATATTTGACTGGCTGCTGGCGGATGAATCTGTCTCCAGCTTTTGTTGTCTCTGCTCTTCTGTCTGCTCTGTGTCAACCCGGTCCTGCTGGTACGGGCCGGTTCTGAATGGCCCTAAAGCCAACAGGAAATAACTAGAGGATTTGTCCGTTTCGGGACACGTAGACGGCGTGTGAAGCTGTGGTGCTTGTGATCGTGTTGTTGTGCATCAAAACAATCATAAGACAGCAGAACTACAGCTGCAGTGGACACACGTTTCATTCAGTCAGCGGTTACTTCAGCGCTCGTTCTTAAACTAAATACTCTCTCCGGGCCTGGCACAAACATCTGAAACAAAAACAACAGATTCCTTTCCTGAAGCACAACTCCAAGATGTTCAACGTCTTCCTGCCAAAAGAAAAGTCATTTCACTACAGAGCGCTTCCTTCATGTCCTCGTAAAACTAAATGAATATTACAAGATGATTGTAGACAGAGAGAGAGAAAGTAAAAACCTGAAAGGCTTCCTCAAAACACCCTCAGGTGCTTCTGAAGTGGGACAGGAGGAGGAGGAGGAGGAGGAGGAGGAGGAGGATGTAAGATGCTGACTCATGAGTCCTCAGGCTCGTTAGCTTGGCATTGACCCACCACTGGTATGTACAGTACAGTACAGTACAGGCCTCACTGGAACCTCTCTTCTTCTTCTTCTTCTTCTTCTTCTCCTCTGTTGAAGGACTGTCAACACTCGGGTCTTCTTCTTCCTTCGTGTCGCTCCTCTGGTTTCACATCGTGGGTCCGGTTCCTGCTCTCGGCTCTGTAAACACGGGCCGTTTTGCGGTCTTGAATCCCTTCTTCATTTGAATCTTTATTGTCTAGATAAGGCGCTGACTTTGGCAGCCTCCACTCAAACATTGGTTCAGTGAGTCACAGATGCGGCGGTCCGGGTGTTATTTGCATCCATCGTCACGGAAGTTTACACAGGGTTGTTTACTCTGACTTGTTGGACCGGCGCTGCTCTGTGTGAAGCGCTGCTCTGTCATCTGTGTTTGCACAAGTACTTGTGTTGTTATCCGGGTGATTGAAGGCCTTTCAAATACAAATGAAGTGCAAAGTTCATGGAAATAAACGGATCAGTAACTGACTGACTGTTCAGTATTGATTACAGCGACTCTACATATGCATCCAGGAAGATGTTTGACAAGAGTTCAGTGAGTTCTATGCAGCGTTAACGTAAAGCCTGACAGGTCCATATGCTGTAACCAGGTTCTGATCCGAGTGGATGGACTCCCAGTATGTCTGGAGATCTTCCCCCGATCTTCCCCCAATTGTCCCCCGATCGTCCCCCAATCGTCCCCCAATCGTCCCCCGATCTTCATCGTACATCCTCTCCCTCTGCTTCTGTTCAACAGTCTCTGTGCCGCTTCGTTTCAGTTCCAACTCTTTCCCGACCTCTTGGTTGTCTCCCTGCGGTCTGCTCGTCTCTGCTCATGTGTATCTATGTACACATAGTTTTAATCTTCCCCGACCATCAACGGTTGGATCAACAGTTGGGTCAGCAGTGGGTCATGGTACAGGGACGCACTGACACTGGGCTGATACCGACTCGAACAGCTGGATCGGGTGTTGGTGCCGACGGGGCTCGGTCTCTTCAATAAGATCCATGTTTACATGCGATAGAATGCTCTCTCTTACAGCACATCACGGCCCGTAACGCGGAGCTCAGCAGCAAACACGTCAGCTGCTGGAGGTATTCCACACTCGCTTCGACAACAAGCAACAGCACCGCAAAACACGACACGACCATCACAGCCAGAGGCAGCCTGAGCAGGAATGTGAGGGTTATTTACCACGCTGCTGGTGCACGGTGTATCTTATTGTAATAGTGAGTAACAGTGACATGTCCATCTATGCACGTATTACTATTTGTCCCGATGTCCCGGTCCCTCCCACACAGCGAGGCCTGCTCCACGTTGTCCTCTCCGTCTGCTGGCATGTCGTGTATCCGTCGGTCTGTTGCGTAACTTGTTTGCGTCTCCTTCGGTGAGACGTGTGGGACGTCTCCTCGCTGTACATCCTCAGCGGTCGGGGGTGGACATTTGAAACGCAGCAGCACATAGTTCACAGCTATGGATCTAAGTTTAGCCGGGAGCCTATAGAAGCAGGAGGCTCGTGTTTTACTCCATAGCCTCTGTGCACCAATCAGCTCCTAGGTTCCCCTCACAGCCTTCTAGCCCCTTTTTTGGGAATGTGTACATTGAGAGGTGCACAGCTCATGAACGGAGGGTCCAAAACAACGACAACAACAACGAATGTCATGTTCTGGTGTCAGGAGAAGGGACGTCTTGAACCCATGAGAGATGAATCCATCGTGGAGATGACTTTTCAGAATCTCACGGTGGTGTCTCTGTGTCTTTGGGCCTCGTTGCGTCACGTCCTGCTCCAGAGGTGTCTGAAGCGGTCCTCTGTTGGCCCTGAAGCGGTCTGCTCACCGACTTGTTGAAGTTCCAGGAAATGATGCGTCGATGTTGTTGGTGGGAGACGATCTCTCAGCAGAGGCAGCGTGTTCAGACAGACCTCGTGTTCCCCGGTGCTGCATTCTTCTCCTGAGTTCAACTCTTCTGACGTGATGACCGGCTGACAGCCAGCTGTCTGTCCTCCTCGTGATTAATAACTCACACGGTGCATTAAGTCCTGTGCAAAGAGATGGAGGCTGAAACATGAAACATGAGACACTGAGGTGGTTTGAGATCACCGTCTTCTAGATATTGTGATGCACAATGATGTCGTCTGCATTGACGATAACGAGCACAACACTGACATCATAGGAGGTTTTATTCGGCCCCGTGTTGCAGATCATTTTCCATGTGTTTGGTGCACAAAGTATTGAACTAGACTCCAGACTGCAAACACAATAGAGAGAGAGAGAGTCCCGTGGTCCAGACCAGCTCAGATGTTAGACAGAACAACAAGGGAGTGAAATGGAGGAGGAGGAGGAGGAGGAGGAGGAATGTGGTTGGCCTTGAGCGGCTTGCAAGAATACAGAAATATCAGTGGAGTGTTGTTTATTTCTCTGCCTATCTCCTTGTTCACCACATTTTACTGTTTGTCTGTTGGGTTTATCTTTCCTTCCCTTGTGTGTGTGTGTGTGTGTGTGTGTGTGTGTGTGTGTGTGTGTGTGTGTGTGTGTCCCCATGAGGGAAGGAAGTGCTCTTCCTGTGAAGGACATGATGTAGTGAAACCTCAGCATTCTCTAAAATTGAAGCTATATCTTCTAGTCTTTGTTTTAAACCCGTGACGTGGAAACGGCAGCAAGTTGATGCAGTTTGTTGTTTTTTAATGGTGATGTTGTCCCCCCCCCCCTCTGTGCTCCAGGTACCCCAGTCAACATGTGTGCTGCTCAGAGCAGAGCTCGTCTGGTCAGTCGGCGGGGGCCGGAAACCCTGAGGGCCAGGAGCAGGAGTGGGAGCAGGACTCCACGCAACACCAGGTTTGTGCCTCTTTACAGGTTTTAAATCCTCATGAAGCCTTTGATAAACGGCTGCGATGGAGACGCTGTGGTCTGGTCTGTGAGTGTTGCGTAAGTCTTTTGTTGTCGTCGTTCCACCATCTTTCTTTACCTTTCACCGCTGATAACCCGGTAGGGTTGACTCGATGTCAGGGACGCTCGTAAAGAGGGAACACGACGTACGGAACGTAGAGGTCAGAGTCTTTCTGGGTAAAAACCAACACAATAGGTACACGTCGTCACGACGACAGGGCTCTGTGTGTGATGAGTCATAGAGGACCAGGACGAAGTTCAGAGGAGACCAAGTTACCCAATCTGAGTATGTCAAGATCCACACTGCTGCTGTGTCCCACCACAGAGCAAGTCATGTAGGGTTTATAACGTCATGGCTTATTAGTGTGTGTGTGTGTGTGTGTGTGTGTGTGTGTGTGTGTGTGTGTGTGTGTGTGTGTGTGTGTGTGTGTGTGTGTGTGTGTGTGTGTGTGTGTGTGTGTGTGTGTGAGAGAGAGAGAGAGAGCGAGAGATCACCAGCGACTCGTCCTCCTGTGGTTCTGCTTCATGTTTAGCCTCTGATATCAAACATAACTGTTTGTTTTCTCTGCAGCTGTTGGAAGAATGGACGACACACGCGTCACATGATGTGGGTCTGGAGACAGAGGGAGCGGCACTAGACGGGCTCTCGACGCACCGTGTCCACCAGGACCAGGTGACGGTGACGTCTGGTGGTTTCAGTCTTCGGTTGTGGTTCTTGGTGGATCATCTTTTTAACGTTTCTCTTTTCTCTCACCAGACTGTGAATCCTCGGGACGCCGAGGCGGAGGAGACCGAGCCCGACCCGGAGTCCGACACTGTACCCGTCGCCTCTGAGCCAGAACCCCACCCGGACCCCCCGGCCGACGTGGACCCGCGGGCCGCGGACGCGCAGGACCACGACCGGGAAGCCCCCGAGTCCTCCGCTCCAGAACCAGAACCAGAACCAGTTCCAGCACAGGGCCAAGAGTCCGCGGACGCCCCGGCAGAGACCGGCGGCGACGGTGACGCCCCCGACACCCCCGCCGCCGCCGCTCACCTCGGCCCGGACTCCAACCCAGCCACGCCCCCAGACGAAGCTGACAACACGCCTACCTCACAGAGCGCCGACCAGACCCACACAGGGTAAGCTCAGATCCACTTCCTCAGTCCAGAGAGCTCCTTCTCTGGCAGTAGAAGTTGGCTGTAACCACAGAGGACTCCCATTGGCAAACTGAAATTATGACCTCTGATGGTTAAAGCCAATTTCACCATTTCACATTTCATGTTTCTGTTTTTATTTAATTCACCGTGAATGAAAGAGGAGCTCAGAGGAGAGCTGGTCTGACGGGATGGTTTGACTCCTCGTGGAGGTGCTGTCCAGCGTCATGAAGCTACGTTAACGGGGACATTTTGTCTCGTGGACTTTGTGGACGTCCAGAGCGGACGTTGAACTTTGACCCGAGATGAGTCTGAACATCTCCGGAGGTCGAAACCTTCAAGAAGATTTGAAAAACGTTGTCGTTCACCTCCTTCCTCAAAGCACCGTCGGGACATTTAAAGACTCATCGGCCTCCCCGCCAGCGAGAGACCTCTCCACCACCCTCCCCCCTCTCTCTCCTCTCTCCCTCGTCTCCTCCCCTCCCTCCTCCTCCTCTCTCTCCTTCCTCCCCAGTGCGAGGAGGAGGTGTGATAAACGCCGTGTCCTTTCTTTCCCTCAGTGCGGTGCGGGTTGCCAGTGCAGGAGATGAACTCCCAGTAGACAACTTTGTCTTTGCTGAGCACTCCGGTGCACAGTGCGGGGTCATTCCCCCCAAACTGGCAACCTGTGAGAACTCCCCTTTTGGCAGGCCTCTCTTCAGGTGAGTCCTCTAAACCCCCCCCCCCCCCTCCCCCAGACGCCTGTCAAAGCACAGAGACAGGTAATCACGGTACAAGCTACTCCTCTCTGCTGCGCGCAACCGTCGACCGCTGGCCTTGCTCTCCACTTCTGCTTTTTTCCCTCGTTCTGCCTGCTCTCAACCGAGGTCCATTCTGTCAAATAACGGGTTTTAAATGTTTTTTAAAGATGTTTTCTTTCTCGTGTTCTCAACCCCTCTTTATCCCCCCCCCCCCCCCCCCCTCCGCCTCATCGGCCCTGTGTCTGCGCTGTAGTGCGGACGACGCCGGCACAGAGGACCAGCGGTCGGACCAGAGCCGGAGTTCTGGTCCCGAAGCAGAGGTCCAGTCTACTCCGGGCCACGTGGACCAGCACCAGCAGCAGCAGCAGCAGGAGCGACAGCAGCAGGAGCTGGAGGATGAGTTGTCTGATTTGGACCAGGAGGGCAACACGTCTCAGAACCACCAGGAGAAGCAGGTCAGCAGCTTCAGCGCCGACTTAAGGGTTCTAGTGCTGCAGGGACCACCAGTCCACACGCTGTGGTCATGTGACACCACGCTGCTAAAACACACTGAATGTTGTTCCACTATTCTCAAAGACCGCGTCTCTGATGCTTCATAAACACACTTATGATGTGTTCTAAGCTCTCATAAATATATAACAGTCATCATTTTATCATGACTCAAAAGGAGGCGTGTCTTGCTGGATCATAAAGTTTTATAATGTTTAATCTTTTCATAATAATAATATAATATAAATCATTGTTTGACAAGTTGAAAACACACAAAATGTTGCAAACTTAAATCGTACTTTACTTAAAGCAAACAATGACCTCTTAGACTATTTGAAAATATGAAAATGTTGTGCATTTATTATATTATATAGTGACATAATAGTTTAGTGTTTTTGTGCTTCTCTTCTGTTGTTGGAGCTCTCTGGTCCATACGGGACTCCTGAACGTCGTGCTGCAGTCTTTACGTAACAACAGACCGTCTACGGTGGTGGTTTAGGCTCAGACCGGCTCGCGAGGTCCAAAAGGGTGTTTATATAATAATCCATCACAATATCGCTCACAGCTCAGTGCATCTCAGAGCCCCGGGGGGGGGGGGGGGGGGGCGGGGTGCGGCGCGGCGCGGCGCTGACTGGTGTGTGTGTGTGTGTGTGTGTGCTGGAGGTGATGCCAGGATACAAATAATCCTATTTAGCAATGTTAAATTTGTGTGTGTGTGTGTGTGTGTGTGTGTGTGTGTGTGTGTGTGTGTTTCAGGCAGGCCATGGCAGCACCTCCAGAGAGACCGATCCCTCGGTTCCCAGCAAAGAAGACATCCCCACCTTCGACGAGTGGAAGAAACAAGTCATGGAGGTGGAGAAGGAGAAGAGTGAGTGCATACGTCACTTCAACACGGAACAGAAACGTCACGCCGGTGTCCCGCTTTTAAGTCCAGAGGTTTGCTCCGCGGCAAGCTGGAGAGACTCAGAGCCAGCCTGAAGATGTTGATCTCACTGTGAGGTCCTGGGCCTGTAGAGGCCTCTGTAGACAAAGAGAGGCCTCCACAAGTCACTGTTAATCTACATCTTAATGCTGCTCTCTGCATCGTCTTCCTCTCTCCTCCCT
This sequence comes from Cebidichthys violaceus, assembly GCF_023349555.1. Lineage (NCBI taxonomy): Eukaryota > Metazoa > Chordata > Actinopteri > Perciformes > Stichaeidae > Cebidichthys > Cebidichthys violaceus. The sequence goes on along the minus strand of NW_027176539.1, from coordinate 1,925,562 downwards.
CTTCTGGTCAGCGGAGCGTGTGCTCATGCGTGTGCTCATGCGTGTGCTCATGCGTGTTGCTCCTCTACTCGTTCCTCTCAGGCGACGCTCTTTTGTTCTCCTCTCAGCGTCTGTAATGGACCTAACTGCATCGCTCCCTCTGTCCAGGTCAGTCTCTGCATACCTCAACCAGCGGCAGCCCCCATCCGGTGAAGAAGGTCCAGAAGAACTTCAAGAATAACTACGCCTCCGTGGAGTGTGGAGCCAAGATCCTCTCTGCCAACAACGAGGCCAAGGTCAGACCCCCGAAATCAAAGACTTGTGGCGCTAACGCTGCCGGATGCTGATGTTCTGTGTCTCGTTCTTCTGTCTCTATCCAGAGCACGTCGGCTATTCTCATGGAGAACATGGACCTGTACATGCTGAATCCTTGCAGCAACAAAATCTGGTGAGTGAGCCGACGCACACGTTACTGCCGTTCTGACGTTAGACCCGCGGGTCTCGTCTTCTCACCGACGCTCTCTGCTTCGCCTCCGTCCAGGTTTGTGATAGAGCTCTGTGAGCCCATTCAAGTCAAGCAGCTGGACATCGCTAACTTTGAGCTCTTCTCCTCGACGCCCAGAGACTTCTTGGTTTCCATCAGCGACAGGTGAACTCACGCCGCTCAGTGTCAACCGGTCTTAAGGTGACGTGTTCTCATCGGCAGGTGGTCGGCTGTGCAGCGGGAAGCACAGGCTGATTTCTGCTCCTGCATTTGATTAATAGTTGAGTCAAAGGGGAGGAAGGACGGCAGATCACTACCTTTACAAACTAGCTACTGTATGCTACGGACAGGAAACATGGCGTCCCAAAATATACCTATATATATGCTGAGGATGCATGTTACAGTACTTCAGCTGACTCAGTTATTCAGCCACATGAGTTTTGAGTAATCGGCCTCAGGATGCAGCGGAGCGAGGCCGAGGCTGCACTATCTGTGCAAAGAGGACACGACCGGCATCAGACGCTCGTGTGCAATGCATCCTGGTACATGTAGGCACCTGGCCTTAGGAGAACTCGGCTTTCTCGGTCAGTAAAGCTTCAACGCTGATTGTACAGGAAAGGGGGTGAATTGTCCCTTTTTAACATGCGATAGATGTATTCATGAACTTGAAGTAAAGACAACGTTAGAGACAGATTACAAGCATATGTGAAGAACAGATCTGAGAGGACGTCGAGCAGCTTATTCGTGTTTGAACTCAGGGAACGTAGATAAGAAGTAGTGGATGAGTTTAGCGTGAACAGAACCTGCAGTTATCATGTTGTGTGCTCTGGATCATGGCTGCACATGGACTCTAACACAACTGATTAACGTACAAGTCACATCATCGACACAAGAAAATGTGAAATGCACAACAAGCAGCCTTTCTGTGTCATTTCCACGCAGCCTTTGAGAACACGTCCGACTTGTGCGTTGAAGTAAACCGTCGCTCCTCTTACCGTTCTCCTCTCCCGTCTGCAGATACCCGACCAACAAGTGGGTGAAGCTCGGCACGTTTCACGGCCGCGATGAGCGCATCGTCCAGAGCTTCCCGCTGGACGAGCAGCTCTACGCTAAATACGTGAAGGTACTTCTCTCTCCTCTCCCTGCTGCTGCGGCAGAACAGTTTGTTCATCCTCGGTAGTGTTGTGTAACGTATCGCAGCGCAGTCGATGAATGCACAGCGACCACAGACGCTGCTTCATGTGTTCATGTGTACGAAGCTGTATTTAAAGCTCAGGGGACCCTCCCATGACTGAAGCCTCCTCCCTTCACTGGATGAAGGTGTGTGTGTGTGTGTGTGTGTGTGTGTGTGTGTGTGTGTGTGTGTGTGTGTGTGTGTGTGTGTGTGTGTGTGTGTGTGTGTGTGTGTGTGTGTGTGTGTGTGTGTGTGTGAGACAGAGTTTCTCTTGTGAGAACTGAAGAGCAGACGCTCGTCACCACTGGGTTGGTTTGTATTTGAGATCTGGGTGTCACAACCTGTCGGGACAAAATCTGTTGACGAAATGAACTCATCTGAGTTATTAAAGGATTACGATTGTTTGTCTCATGCTCAAGTCACGTACATGAACTCTAAACACAAGGTATTTAGATATATCTTTAAATCTTAAAAAAATATATCATAAAGCTGCATTCTCTCTAGTGTCCACCAGGGGGCGACTCCTCTGGTTGTGTAGAAGTCTAGTCTAAAATGACTCTACTTCTCTCTTGATTTATTCCCTCAGTAAACATTGTAAACATGAGTTTATGGTCTCAATCTCTAGTTTACAGTCTTCTTCAATACAGCATGATGTTCATTTAGTACATTATGCTCCATTTAGAGTCAGACAGACCATAAAGAGGGGATGATTTAGGGGGCGGGGCTACACGCTGATTGACAGGTCTCTACGTCACTCCTCCTCAGTCCAGATGTGGTCACTTCCTGTTCACTGGTTGCAGAAAACCAAGATGGCGACGGCCTCAATGCCAAAGTTGAGGCTTCAAAACCAAACGAGTTGCGTCACGACGACTTGGTCCTCTTGGTCTTCTCCACAGTGTCACTCAGCTCTGCTCTGAGTCGTCTGTCCCTCAGCGTTGCTCACGACGTCTTAAACAGTCGACTGATGATCGATGATTGTTCTTTTGTGCGGTGTGGGTGTGATGTGCGGTGCTCCCCTGTGATTCATGTGTTGTGAAATGATTTTAATACATCATCTTGAGTTCTGTCTGAAATGTTTCAGGATTATCTGCTTCGGTTTCACCGATCTAAGCAGCTGGACGTGTCTCGTTGTCCGTCTGTCCCTCTGTCTGTCTTTGCTTGTGATTCTCTCTCAGTGCTTCTTAGAAACCCTCTTTCTAGCAGCGTCAGAACAGAGACCCAGAGAGTCCCGGCGGTGTCTCGTCAGAGAGCCGGACTGTAACCACAATGCTTGACTTTGCTCTGTAGCTTGAATCAGTCTTCACTGATTCTCTGTCTCTTTGTCTTCTGTCTCCTTCTGTCCTTCGCCTGTCCTTCCTCTCGCATCAGATGTTCATCAAGTACATAAAGGTCAGCACTCTTCTCTCTCTGTCGGAGGTTGTGACTGGGCGTGAAGCGCTCTCTTTGTAATGGTGGAACGCTGTAGTGGGTGTGCTTCTGGCAGAGCGTCGTCTCTTAATGCATGCCAAAGATCTAGAACAAGTAGAACACGCACATAAACCACACTGGCACCGCTTGGCAATTGTTTTCACGTATTTGGTGGATTGTGGGTCACTAGAGCGGGCGCACATTAATACACGGGTTGATGACATTTGCATTGCTTTGGACGATCGTTTCATTCATCAGTTTATCCGTTTTCCCTGCAGGTTGAACTCCTCTCTCACTTTGGATCAGAGCACTTCTGTCCACTCAGTCTCATCAGGTAGGACAAGAAATTCCTCATTTCCTTTCTTTTCTTTCTGATGTCCTCTAAACTGTCATTAAAGGACCAGCGTGTTGGGGTTCAGTGGTGAACACGTTCAGAGTCTCTGTGGAAGGAGGGCCGGCTCCCCGTCGAGACGTAAAGGACTCTGATCGTGCTGTTGTTCACGCTACGAGCGCCGAAGCAGCGGATCACGAGTCGCGTCTTCTTCAACAATCACACGTTTGTGTTTCACCGTTCCGGGTCTCCTCCTCCTCCTCCTCCTCCTCTCACCACAGCTGCTGTTCTGCTGTGTGTGGAAAAAATGGAATTAAAACGCGTTCTTGCCGTCGGCTAGTTCACAGTTTTATTTAGCGACTGCGTCAACGAGCGCTCGAGTAAAGCGTCCACAGAAGAATGCAGCCGGTCGTAGTGTGAACAGAGCTTTAGTTTGAGGTGATAGACTCATTAACCAATGATAACGAGGGTTACATTCTGATAGAACGCCCTCAAGTCCTCCACACTGGTCCTTTAAGTCCTCCACACTGGTCCTTTAAGTCCTCCACACTGGTCCTTTAAGTCCTCCACACTTTAAGCTACTGTCACGATCAGGTTATTGAGATGTTGCTCATCGATGCGTTTCCTCCGCTCACATGTAAGATGTCGTGTGTTTCTGGCGCAGGGTGTTTGGTACCAGCATGGTGGAGGAGTACGAGGAGATCGCAGATTCCCAGTACCCCTCAGAGAGACTGGAGTACCTGGATGAAGACTATGGTACGACGGTGACGTTTTTTAAAGGACGTCTCGTCTCGTCTCGGTTGCAAATTTACCATTTTACTCCCAGAAACGGATGAACGTTTGATGAATGTTTTGTGTGTTAATGTTCATGTGTTTTGCTGGATATAACCTGCAGTACGTCTGTTTCTCCAGATTATCCACCTGGATACCAACCATCAGAGGACAAGGCCTCTAAGAACCTGCTTGGCTCAGCAACCAGTATGTGTACACACACACACACACACACACACACACACACACACACACACACACACACACACACACACACACACACACACACACACACGTGTACATTAGCAAAGACAACGAGGGACTTTCTACACTTTTACTTTGAAAGGGCCGAGCGGGGAACACTTCCTCATTGTGTTGCAGTTTGTGGCTGCGGTGTACAGTTTGGGGACTTCCCATCTTAACATGTCCTGGCGTAGATGTGGACTCGTCCCCTGCAGCGTCCTGTTGTCTTAACCTACTGGGTGTCACACACACTGTGGGTGTAGACCAGGGTTTGGGCTGCAGAGCTTTCACTAGACTGCTCCTCTGTCTCCTGGTTTAGCCATGTGAGGACACACACACACACACACACACACACACACACACACACACACACACACACACACACACACACCTTCAGGGCTCTAAGCAGTGGAACACTCGCTCTCTGTCTCCAGAGGAGCAGGACCTCAACGAGGTGGAGTGAGGACTAGAGGAAAGCCTGAAGGAAGAGAGGGAAAGACTCACGAGGTTTCACTAACGCGTCGGTCCACATGCTGCTGCCTGTCGACGTGTTTACCAGGAACCTCACCACTGTAACGTGTGTGTGTGTGTGTGTGTGTGTGTGTGTGTGTGTGTGTGTGTGTGTGTGTGTGTGTGTGTGTGTGTGTGTGTGTGTGTTTTCAGATGCCATCCTGAACATGGTAAACAACATCGCTGCTAACGTTCTGGGCGGTAAACCAGAGCTGGAGGGTGGAGCGTTGACAGGAGGTACTCGCCCCTCACATGTGCTCCTGTTGAGTTTCATTAATCTTCTGTTGGAGTTTTCAGGATTCATAAAGTTCCGTCTCATGTTAGCTCATCTCATTCTCTCTCTCTCTCTCTCTCTCTCTCTCTCTCTCTCTCTCTCTCTCTCTCTCTCTCTCTCTCTCTCTCTCTCTCTCTCTCCACATATTGTTTAAATTATCTGGATCTGGGTCACTGTATTTCCTCTCTACACTGTGATCACATGTGTCTCCTGAATGTCCATGTGTAGGTTGAGCGTAGAGGGCCAGATGTTTATTTGGTTGTGGGCGGAGACGTCTCTGCAGAACTTTCTTTGGGTTTCTGTGTTTGACTCTGAGCTAGTCCGCTTCAAACTGGACTAGACCGGTTCACAGTCTGTGTGACTTTCCCCAAACATGGGCTTCCCAGCGAGCAGCAGAAAAAGACTTCCTCTGTTTGGGGTTTCTGTGTTAAATGGTGACACGGTGTGATTAAAGTCCTGTTCTCACTGTAACTGTTGTGTGTTTTCTTTAAGTGCTCGGTAACATAACGGCAGAAGTGGAGGAGAAGGAGAGCACAGAAGAAACACCTGAAACACCTCAGGACTCCTCAGTGTAAGAGATAGTCCATGATGAACCATGATGTCATGATTGTTTTACTTTTCTTCTCCACTAAAGTCTCCGTTGATCCTAAATGAGTATCTGTGTCTTTGGTCCAGACCGGAGCCGGCAGAACCGGAACACCCAGCAGCCCAAGAGGACTCTGCAGCCTCCGGGGACTCCTCCACAGCTACCCCCTCGTCCCCCGACTCCCAGGAGGACAGGAAGATCGTCACGCTGGTGGAGGAGGAGGAGGAGGACGACGAAGAGCCCCGGCGGTCTACCGTCACCCTGATGGAGGAGGAGGGAGAGGAGGAGGAGGAGACGAGGGAGGAGGCGACGCGGCGGGAGGCAGACAGGAACCAGTGGGAGAACCAGACCTACTGTCCCTTCTCCTCCTTCTCCCTGTCTCTGTCCTGCATGGCCACGCTGCCGGAGCTGCTCCACCGCTGGTGCTCCGCCAGGCTGGCCAAGGAGCGGCTCCGCAGCCTGAGGCGGAGGCAGCCGGGCGCTCAGACGCACCCCGACCCCAACACCGCGTCCCTCACATACACCCCCCCGCCGATCCCCGCCCCCGTCCCCCCACCTCCCAAAGAAGCTCTCCCCGTCGCAGAAAAGGCCCCGGAGCCCGAGGTGCCGGTTCAGGGCCTGAGTGAGGGGAAGACCCCGGGCGAGACCCCGGGCGCCACGCATCCAGACGCTCACCCCCCCGCCGAGGCCCACGCTCCGGAGATCAACATCCTGCTAGAGCCGAGCAGAACCGCCGCCATCCCCCCTCACAGCTTCTCGGACGCCCACACGTCGCCCACCCCCACCCACGAGGAGAAGCAGCTCCCTCCCGTCAAAGACGCAGCCGTCGACCCCGCCCCCACCCCGCCCCTCCCGGCCGTCACCGTCCCGGAGACGCAGCAGGGCGGCAGCGCCACCCAAGCTCTCACCGGCGGCTCTGCCACGCTCGCCGCCGCCTCTGAGACGGCCTCTGCCGGCGCTGCGGTTCCCCCCGTCAAGGAGCAGCCCGTTCAGTCCCTCCCCACCGCGTCGAGGCCCGAGGACCTCCTCCCCCCTCCCACCGAACTACCGACGGCTCCCCCGCCGACCGACACCCACGCGGACGCGGTGAAGTCGGGCGCAGACGGCGGGGACTCGCAGAGACACGGCGTCCAGGCCTCTCGGACTCACGGGGAGCAGGGGGACTCTCTCGCTGCTGCCGGAGAGCCCCACCGGGCGGAGGACGCGGTGGACGAGGACCTGTTGAGCGCCAGCGGGAACGTCCACCGCTCGGCCACGGACTTCTACGCAGAGCTGCAGAACGGAGGGGATTACAACGGCGGGGCCATGCTGCTGAACGGGGGCGCGGTGCACGGGTCCAGCCAGAAGGAGAGCGTCTTCATGAGGCTGAACAACCGGATCAAAGCCCTGGAGATGAACATGAGTCTGTCGGGCAGATACCTGGAGGAGCTCAGCCAGAGGTAAGCCACTGCCCACAGGGAGCGCAACCCAACAACTGCAGGAGCTGCTCCTCATAGGGTCGTGATCTCTGCGTTTCAGATACCGTAAACAGATGGAGGAGATGCAGAGAGCCTTCAACAAGACCATCATCAAACTGCAGAACACCTCCCGCATCGCCGAGGAGCAGGTCAGGTTTACACGACGGAGCGAGAGAGAGCGAGAGGAGTCGAAGCGTAAACCGTAAACTAGTTGTCTGATTGGCGTGAGTGTCTTGTGCTCCCTCAGGACCAGAAGCAGACCGAGTCCATCCAGTTCCTGCAGAGCCAGCTGGAGAACGTCACGAGGCTGATGCTCAACCTCACCGCCACGGTGGGCCAGCTGCAGAGAGAGGTACTCCGCCTCGAGGCGATGGAGTCGCCCGTGAATGTGAGATAGTTGTGAAGCTGGGTTCGTGGTCGTTGACCGTCTCCCTGTGTTGTCGGCTCCTCTGCAGGTGTCTGACCGGCAGAGCTACCTGGTGGTCTCTCTGGTTCTCTGCCTGTCTCTGGGCCTCCTGCTGTGTCTGCAGTGCTGCCGCAGCTCCTCTCCCGCACCCCCCACCGCCGCCGCCGCCGCTGCCCTCCCCAAGAGCAACCACTACCCCAGCCCCAAGAGGTCTGTCACACACACACACACACACACACACACACACACTCACACCACGTATGAATAGGGCATTTTGCGCCTGTAGGCTTGGAGTTATTTATAGCATAATTGTCCCGTTGTCATATCTGTCATCTTAAAGCAACATATTGCCTGAGCTCACGTTGCCGTCTGCTGGTGTGAGCAGCAGCTCCTCTCCTTCCTCTGACTGTAGTTTAGCAGCTTGATGACGTAAACGACTGTAATGTGATTGTCTCCTTCAGATGCTTCTCCTCCTACGACGACATGAGCCTGAAGCGCAGGGTGACCTGTCCACTCGTTCGCTCCAAGTCGTTCCACCTGTCCTCTACAGAAGGTACACACACACACACACACACACACACACACACACACACACACACACACACACTCTCTCTCTCTCTTTAGAGTCACGTCTGTCCTCCACCCTGCCCTCTCTGTTCCTCTATCTACTGTGTTTCCCCCTCTTCACATGAAGCAGCATTGAGGCTTGATACCAGAGCGCTGCAGGGACGTGACGTAGTTTTACGTTAGCGTCGCCCTGGTTACCTGACGACACAAACAAAGTGATTTCTCCATTTGATTTTTGGATTATTGCATGAAATAAGCTCGGTGGCAACCAAGCGTTTATGCTGAATCGTTCAGAACTTAACGGCTGACATTAGGCTGTAAACAAACCTTCAGGTCTCCTCCTCTGAGCTACAGCAGGCCTGGTGCTCTAGTGAGGACCTTCAGACGCGTGAAGAACCTTGAAGTTCACCGGTTCTTTATTTCAGGCATCTAACCACCAACCTGTCGAGATCCGAGGAACCGGATGTGCAAAAAATTAAATGCTGACTTTTTTAGGACTCGTTCCTGCAGCACTCTACCGCAAAAAAAAGAGCTTTTTTTTTTTTACCCCGAGCTAGTCTTGTCAGGCTGCAGCAGCTTTTATCGCCCACATCCTCATACTGTCCCCATCCTCCTCCACTCTCTCTGTCTCTGCTGTGTCCTCTCACACGTGGAGAGAGAGAGAGAGAGAGAGAGAGAGAGAGAGAGAGAGAGAGAGAGAGAGAGAGAGAGAGAGAGAGAGAGAGAGAGAGAGAGAGAGAGAGAGAGAGAGAGAGAGAGAGAGAGAGAGAAAAAAAAACTGGTGCAGGCAGTAAAAGAATGAAACCTAAAACTCCCCTTGCTGTTCATTATCCCTCAGCTGTGTGTGTGTGTGTGTGTGTGTGTGTGTGTGTGTGTGTGTGTGTGTGTGTGTGTGTGTGTGTGTGTGTGTGTGTGTGTGTGTGTGTTGCCCTTGAGGCTGAGAGGCTGTCATTGCCAGCTTGTGGCCACATGCAGACTGGAGGAGTGTAATAATAGAGCATGGTGCTTCGCTGGCTCATGGTAGACATTTGCAAGTAGTAATCGATCATAAATTAACGCTTCTTCTGTGATTTTAGCTTCACTCTACTTTTAGACGATAAGCAGTGATTATAATATGGATTTTAGTTTAGTTTTTTTTGCATCTTTTGATAAAACTACTTGCAAGGTCGCGTCACGCTTGTTACATGTATGTATTCCTGTTTGCCATTCCATCATTAACCTGGCCCCTCTCTCCCCTCCCCAGTAGGTCCTGATGACTTGTACATTGTAGAACCTCTAAGGTTTTCTCCAGAGAAAAAGGTACAGTGTGTGTTCCAGCTGCTGCTGTTGGCTGTGTCGGCCGCCTTACATTGAAAGTGCTCTCTGTGTGTGTGTGTGTGTGTGTGTCCTCTATGTTGTTGTTGTTGTTGTTGTTGTTAGTGTGTCCTATAAGTGTGCTAGAGCTTCTTCGTCAGTCACTGATTCTCTGTGGAGTAGTCCAGACGAGGGAGCGGCTGAACGGTGTTGAGATTCAGCCGCTCCCTAAAGGTCCGTTAACCACTTCTCTGCAGACACGGTGGGCTCGTTATCTTCACCTGAACGCCTCCTCTCCACCTGTGATGAGGGGATTCAACACCGTTTAGAGACTTTATTCACATCAGGAAAGCTACTGGAGAAGCTGGAGAACAGGCCTCCTACTTTACTGCATGTCTAAGCCTGTAGGAGATGAGTTCATAGATGAGTTCTGATCTGTACACAGAGAGGAACCCTGTGACTAGTCTCCTCCAGACCCCTTCGTGTCCCGTGAAGCCCCCCCCCCCCCCGCCCTGGTGCAGCACAGACGTGGTTAATGCGTTGTTGCGTTGTGAGATGCTGTGCGTTCCCTGAGTGTCTCTGTTCTCTTCATCCTCTTGTCTTTGTGTTCTTCTTGTAGAAAAAGCGCTACAAGTCCAAGTCCTTGGACAAAGTTGAGATCCTGAACCCGGCCGACCCCTCGGCTCCGCTCACAAACGGGGCTCTGAACTGCAACGGCTTCCAGCCCTGCCTCCCCGCGCCTCCTGCGCCTCCTCCCCCTCCTCCGCTACCTCCTCCCGCTCCTTCTCTCCCGCCGCCTCCCCCTCCCCCTCCCCCCTCGGCAGAGGAGGTGTCATCGCTGCCCACTTGCGCCTCCGGGGAGTTCCCCTCAGAGACCAGCAGCTGCAGCTCGTCCACCCACTCCGAGGAGTCCTACGCCAGCCGCCTCCCCCCTCCCTCCCCCGTCCTCCCCTCCTCCGGCCTGTGCAACGGACACCGCCTGCCTTTCTCCCTGCAGCAGCATCCCGCCAAGTCGCGCAAGGAGAGGCGCTCGGTGAAGCAGCAGCAGCAGCAGCAGCAGCAGCAGCAGCGGCGGAAGTCGCTGCAGACGGAGCTGCGGTTCCCCGCCATGCAGGGAGGGGGCGTGGCCTCTCTGCCCAGCCTGCAGCAGCTTATTAAGGGAAACAAGGAGATCAGCGTCGGGACCATCGGGGTGACGGCGGTCACCGGACACGTCTGAACACTCACACTTTGACACGACTTTCTATTTCACTCACACACACACACACACACACACACACACACACACACACACACACACACACACACCATGAAGGTAGCAGACTGTGAGGAGGTAACTGCAACCCAAAGAACCACATTTCCCATGAGCACCCAGGCGCACCGTGGAACTGCAGTAGCTGCGGCGGCAGTAGCTCGACGTCATCCGGTCCTCATCCGCTCCCGTCAAAGAGCTGTTTACGGTTCCGTGCCTTTATATCCGTTCTCCACCTTTTTAGTGCTGAGCGTCTGAGAGGCTCTGTGGAACGTTGACCCGACGCGTTTGGTTCTCTCTCTGCTGGATAAGCACATTGTCCCGTGACAGTAAGGTGTTCTCCTCGCTCATGAGCACAGCGAGGAGAGGTGCTGACCTCAGCTCTACGCTCCCACACAGGGGAGGAAGTATTAGGCTGCTCTGTAGGGTGGAGCGTGTCGGCGTGACGGAGGCTGTGCAGCGTGACCAACTCAACTTCTGTCTCTCAGCGTCATTCATTTTCATGTTCTGTCCTTTCTGTCTTCGTATTGCATCCTTAAACTCCTGCAGGTGTTTGTTATGGGACCAGAGCGTTCATCCTTCATTGTACACCAGACTCTCTCTCTCTCTCTCTCTCTCTCTCTCTCTCTCTCTCTCTCTCTCTCTCTCTCTCTCTCTCTCTCTCTCTCTCCCTCTCTTCATCTTCCTCTCTCTCTTCCAAACCAACCACCAGAGCTGAATGAAGAACAGGGTTTTTTAATGCGCTCAGCGTCCTGCTTTAACGCTCACAATAATGCGATCGCAGCAGTCTGTGGATCCTGCCGGTGTCGCCGTCGCTCCGTTGGTTTGGGCCGGTCCCCAAGAGCTCGCTCACACACCGGACCCAGAGAACATGCACTTGTTCC
>NW_027176539.1:1906444-1908944 GCF_023349555.1 Cebidichthys violaceus | reverse complement strand
TCAGACTACATCAGAACCCAGAGCTGCAGCTCCCTCTGCTGGTCCCGCACCGCACCTGCGGCCTCCTCAGCCCACCTCCAGTCGAGCGTCCGCTCTGACGAACACCGTCCGCATAGAGAAGCTCTCCGATGAAGAGGACGAGGAGGTGGACATCACCGATGACCTGAGCGACGACGAGGACGAGGACGGACGGCGGGCTGAGCTCAGAGCTGACCTCTGTGAGACGGAGCAGGAGGAGCAGGAGGAGCCGGGTCTGACTGAGGTGAAGGACCGACTCGGCCACGCCTCCTCGCCGTCTCCGCAAAGCCCTCGACCCTCGTCTTCCCTCGCTTCCTCGGAGAAGACCGCTGTAACCGGGCTGGACGAGAGAGACGTGCTCCCTCAGACGGCGGCTCAAGAAGACCCGGAGCAGATGACCGATGAGGACGAAGACCAGAGCTCCCCGTCTGAGAGCCCAGCACAGACCGGTCAGCTGGAAGAGGCCGGTAGTGACGAAGGTGAGACTCAACACCTGCTGTTCTTATGACCCACCCGATGATGATGATGATGATGATGATGATGATGATTGTTTGTGTTACACTGTGTTTGTATTTGCTGCTCAGATTGTGCTGATAAGACTGAGCAGAGTCCAGCTGATGGGCCAGAAGAAGACCAGGAGGAGGAGGAGGAGGAGGAGGAAGAAGAAGAGGAGGAGGAGGAGGAGGAGGAGGAAGAAGAAGAAGAGGAGGAGGAGCTCAAGGTGCCTGAGCAGGAACTGGAGATGGACATGGAGACCATCACTGAGGAGGAGAAACAAGCTCTCCCAGAGTTCTTTGAGGGACGACCGTCCAAGACCCCTGAAAGATACCTTAAGATCCGAAACTACATCCTGGATCAGTGGTAAAACCTCAACCGGTCTGCTGACGTTTGTTTGTCCCACAGCGCTGCACAAAAATGTCTTACTGTTGTTTATTTTGTGTCTTCAGGTTGAGGAGCAAGCCCCGGTACCTGAACAAGACGTCGGTCCGCCCTGGACTGAAGAACTGCGGAGACGTCAACTGCATCGGGAGGATCCACACCTACCTGGAGCTCATCGGAGCCGTCAACTTCAGCTGCGGTAACGTCACCGGGCTTCTTCTGCTCCTCTGTTTGTTTAAAGTCCGGCTTCCTCCTTCTTCATCTGGAGCCTTGCCTCTTCTCTCACAGAGCAAGCGGTCTACAATCGGCCGAAGGTGGTGGACCGCTCCAAGCACAAGGAGGGCAGGGATGTGATGGAGGCCTACCAGCTCGCCCAGAGGCTGCAGAGCATGGTAGGTACCCAGACACTCCTTCAAAGACACCCTAACCCCCAGAATGCAACACCTCGAGCTAACTGTGCCGATCGGCCGCGTGTTTCAGCGGACCAGGAAGCGTCGCGTGCGGGACACCTGGGGGAACTGGTGCGACTCCAAAGATTTGGAGGGACAGACGTACGAGGTTTGGACACTTTTGAGACTTAAATGCACACGGCTGATGGTTGGGAGACGTCAGGTGAACACGTCTGATCCTGTGTCCTCAGCATCTCAGCGCTGAGGAGCTCGCCCTGCGGAGAGAAGAGATGAAGAGGCAGCCTAAGCCCTGCAAGGTGTCCCGGGTCAGAGGGTGAGCGTGATGGATCCATTCTGCCGTTCATCATTTCATGTTCACACCGACGTGTAACGGTTTCTTCTTCTTCTTCTAGGTCTTTTGATCCCTTCCAGTTGATCCCCTGCAGGTCTTTTGGAGAGGACGTGCAGGTCAGTGGTCAGCAGGACGGTGCCTCCTTGTTAGTTTAGTACGTATTAAAGCTCTCCTCTCTGCTCTTCACAGGAACCGTTCCAGGTCATTGTGTGTGCAGAGACTCTGCTCATCATGGACATGGTATGTTCACACACCTTTGTGTCACGTGTGAAGAAATCACTCATGGAGACATCTTCAGACACAATCACGTTGTCTCAATTGATCATAACGTATTGCCCCGCCCCCCCCCCCCCCCAGCTGTATGCAAGCCTGTAAAATGTCGTTCATTTATTATCATTTATTGTATTCTAATGCTGCAAAAACATTGTTGTGATTGTCAGCATGCCCACGTGTCTCGGGGGGAAGTCATCGGCCTGCTGGGTGGAACCTTCATCGAGGAGCAGAGGCTGCTGAAGGTAAAGGAAGCACCACTCCATCTCTGCTTCATGTCTCTCTGTACGTCACTCTGTACGTCACTCTCTGTACGTCTCTCTCTGTACGTCTCTCTCTGTACGTCTCTCTCTGTACGTCACTCTGTACGTCACTCTGTACGTCACTCTGTACGTCACTCTGTACGTCACTCTGTACGTCACTCTGTACGTCTCTCTCTGTACGTCTCTCTCTGTACGTCTCTCTCTGTACGTCACTCTGTACGTCACTCTGTACGTCACTCTCTGTACGTCACTCTCTGTACGTCACTCTGTACGTCACTCTGTACGTCACTCTCTGTACGTCACTCTCTGCACGTCACTCTCTGCACGTC
>NW_027176539.1:1896444-1903944 GCF_023349555.1 Cebidichthys violaceus | reverse complement strand
GAGGAAGAGGAGGAGGAAGAGGCTCTGATCCGGACTCTGGCAGAGCTTCACACACCAGCGTTCAAACCACAGACTTTGAGACAAACACAGTTTTACATCTGGGCTCCGTGTTGTCGACCGAACACGACTATTTACTGTGACGGACGACGTGTCGCTCACCCTGCTTCAGCTTCAAACTATATCTAACGCAGCAAAGGGTTTGGATCAGTATTACTCACTTAGTTTTTTAACATTTTATTATTCTTTGTTCAGTGCTTTAACCAAAAACCAGGAAGAAGAGAAGGATGTGTGTTATTGGGGAGGAAAGGTGTTCCACTGCAGCTTTCCTCTGAACAGGAAAATAAAATAGATTTATACATGTTGGCCTCTTGTTTTATGTGATATTTGAGTCGTACTTTAAGCCTTTCTATCTTAAATGCTGTCGTTTTTAACCAAAATGTCTAACATTGAAGTCACGTCTCCATCATTGTGTGTCTGTGTTATTGCGTTTGGCACACATTTTTGGCAAGGCTGTAAGTTGTACCTCAGCTCCTGTATAATAACTCCATGATAATAAAGTCCGTAGCCAAAACACAGATGCTCAGACGCTGAACGACAGAAATGTCCCCATTGAAGCCCATTAAAAAAGGACGATCTTTAATCCCAAAGCCGTTACATCAGAAAATCAATCAGCCTTTCAATCTGCTGCCCTGGCTCCAAAATAGTACTTTTTGCTGTTTTCCACCAGATTGAGCAGTTTGCTCATTAGTGCTGTTGTATTCAGGAGGACTGCAGCGTTTGATGCATGAAAAGCAACGTTGTTGCCGATCATTGACACAATCAACTGTGGCATTACGTAAACAACATTTTAAAAGATTAGAACTCTGAAATTAAATACAGTTTTGGTTGTTATGGCCAGCGCTGAAGAAGGTTTACTGATTTTACTCAGTGAAAGTGTAGTAATAATATTATTATATATAACTATGTGTCTTTGAGGCGGACATTTTTGTCCTTTTTTAATTGTTTAAGTGAGACAACTTTAACAAATTCTATTCTTTTTATAAACGTTTTATTAAATAAAAATAGTTATAATATTAAACAGTGACACGTTATACAGTTAATGGTGTAACACACGATTATGTTTCCTACTGCGAGACGCTAACCGTGCACCCGGAACGTTCGTCGCGGAGTTGTTTCTAGGGGGGAATCATTGTGGAAGCGGACGCGTCTAACTGCCCAAACAACGACCAAAGTTCCGTCGTCAACAGTACAGACACGACTGGCGTCATAAAGGAACTGAAGTGTGTTTTAACTCGACGTGTTACGACGCTGTAAAATAAACGTCTGAACCAGACAAACACTTTAGTTCCGCGGCCGCTGGACAGCGAGACGAGGCTAACTGTAGCTAGCCTCCGCCGGCTAGCGGTGACATTGACAGCTGGGGACAGTTCCGAGGTTACTTTAAAAACAACTTAAGTGAACTTAAGCGTCCCGTGACAGTCACGTCTACGTCAACATGAGGAGCACCAGCCCTCTCGTGTAACTACAGGCGGACGTGTCTGCGTCGTCTGAGGCGAGGACGATGGCTCTACTTTGTGTGTTGCGGAGCAGCTGCTTCTCTTCTCCCTCCGCTCATCTGACGCGACACTTTCGGGTGTGCTGCGGCCACGCTGGACGTCCAGTGCAGAAGACGCACTACTCCCGGCTGTCCTCTCAGACTCACCCAACACGCCCCGTTCACTTCAGAGACACTTCAAAGTCATCGCCCCTCTTGCTCCTTAACAATGGGAGGATGGCGTGTTGCCAGACCGGTCCCAAACCCCCTTTACCCGTGCGCTCCTGTCCCGTCCTGCTGGGACAGTGTGGACACCTGTTCCACACCTCGGCCCCCGCGAAGGCCCTGCCCGTCCCTCTGTTGTGGATGGTGCTCAAACCTCTGCAGAAGCTCGCGGCCATAATCCTGGGCAGGTAAAAAAAACACGCAATGCTATTCAATTACCACCTGATGCAGTCACGTGATCTTCATTGTTTTATTAACAGTTGTATTAATCGGGTCATTTGATTGAACAAATAAGTTACTTTAGAAGTTGTTGCCGTTGTTTTTGTTAATTAACAGTTTTTAATTCACAAAGACAAAACATGTCTTTCATTACCGTAATATGTGTACACATGCGCATGCTTTTTTGTCTTACATTTCTATCCTCCTTTGTTTTTGTATTTTATTTAACCACTCCTTCCTACTGCTGACACACACACACACACACACACACCAGTCAACATTAAATAAACATGCAGTACCTTTCTCCTCACACTCAGTCTCAACCTGTTGCATGTCCTCACTGCTCCTTTGTGTCTCGTCTCCTCGTCTCAACTGTTACGTCTTGCTCCACTAACCTGAAACCAATTTAACTTCAAATTCATAATAATAATAATAATACTAATAGCGTGGTTTGGCACACGTGAGGCTCCGTAGCGCCCTGCTGTCAGTGAGGCGTCGTTCATTTATTGGGACGTGTTTTGGGTCAGAGGCTCCTCCACCGTGAGACTACACAGTTGTTTTGTCGTGGCCTACTTGTCTCCTTTAATATTTGACTGCCTCCTTGGGAGAGACTCACAGAATCACTCCAGTGTTGTGAGCGTCTGTGTTGTTGTTGGAGCATATTTTATGCATGTTTTGACGCCGCTTTCTTGGCCAGACCTACTTTGAGATCTCAGAGGCTCCTGCTTCTTTTTTTTTTTTACTAAATTCCAAAACATGCCAATTTTGCCGACATGAAAGGAGCTTTAAATGATTTATGTTCTAATCATTCTGTGCCACCGTGTGTGGGTTTTAAACGTACAGTGTGTGTGTGTGTGTGTGTGAGAGAAACCTACCTCAGCATCCTCTCCCCCCCCCTCTTGTGCACAGGAGTATAAGGAAGTGGTGGGTGGCTCTGCCGGACAACCGCCGGCAGCTCTTCCGCGGATGGGTCCGTCGGCGCCGCTGGCATCTGGCGGCCGGGGCGGCCGTCGCCGTGGTGATCGTGGCCCTCCTCCTCCTGACCCACCTGGACGAGTCCCCGGTGACGGGACGCACCCGCCTCCTGGTGTTCAGCAGAGAGACCTACATGGAGCTGGCAGCGCTGACGTCAGAGGCGGTGTGTGTGTGTGTGTGTGTGTGTGTGTGTGTGTGTGTGTGTGTGTGTGTGTGTGTGTGTGTGTGTGTGTGTGTGTGTGTGTGTGCGCGTGTGTGTGTGGAGAGAAGATGACTGCGGATAGAAAATTACAAATTATCTTTTAACAAGATTCATTTAGATGAAAACAGGCTGAGTGAGATGATATTTAGTAAATGGAGAGAAAATTGAATATGAGGAGGAATTAAGCAAAGTAAAGTATTCCTAAAATGCTCAAGTGTGTGTGTGTGTGTGTGTGTGTGTGTGTGTGTGTGTCCTTCAGTACATGGAGGAGTTTGCGGAGCTGCTGGTTCCAGTCACCGACCCTCGCCACCAGGTGGTGGAGCGGGTGGTGCAGCACCTGGCCCAAAGGAACGAGGACATCCCCGAGGTGTCCCAGGTCACCTGGAGCGTCCACGTGGTGCAGAGCCCCGACGTCAACGCCTTCGTCCTGCCGGTCGGTGTGAAGAAGATGTTCTTCCTTGACCTTGGTGTCACGTTGTCCTCTCACACTCGGCTTGTTCTTTTTGTCCTCTTTTCACGCAGGACGGGAAAGTGTTCATGTTTGCCGGGATGCTGGAGGCGGTGGCGGACGTCCATCAGCTGAGCGTGGTGCTGGGACACGAGATGGCTCACGCTGTGCTGGGACACTCTGTGAGTACACCCCCCGTCACCCCCATCACCCCCGTCACCCCGAGTCTATCAGCACAGAGCTTATTGTTACGTACAGTCGAGTCGTCCCTTTATTTCTCCACCATCGGTTTGCCTCCGTCACCTTGAATCACGGCGCAGTAGCATCAGGCCTCACTGATCCTTTCCTCACAGAGAGAACCCTCGTCTCTCTCTTCATGACTTCAGCTGCACGACGGAGCCAAACTGTCTCACTGAGGATCAGAAGACGCAGCGCTGCCGGGTCTGACGCAGACCCTCAGCCGTCCACACGGATGAGTCATCGGAGACGATGTTCTGGAGCAAAGCTTGAAGTCACTTCAGAGCCTTTGTTGGAGTAGAGCGGTACAGCTGGAAGTCTTCCAGGGCCCTCCCACACACAAGGCGCTGAGATAAATATGTATGTGGACCTCCTATAGGGACCGAGACCTCCCGATGATTCATCATCATCATCATCATCATCATCAGCACCCCCCCCCACAGCTCCATCCCAGACGTGGACTAATGGCTGAAGCGGCACCAGTTGCGGTGATGTTGCATCAGCCGGTGACGAAGAATCTCTGACGATCACCTCCGAACGCTCGCTGATCCCGTCTCCGCGACGACCGAGGGCCCGCCGGGCTGTATCGATGTATCGATGTATCGATGTATCGATGTATCGATGCTCCGCCGACGGCTGTGTTTTTTGTTTTACGCTACAAAAGCCGATTCATCTTGTTCTTTAACAAACAAAAAGAGCGTAATGAAGTTGTGGGTATTTGAAGACTTTAAACGTCCTCGGAGGAAATGCTTGAAGGAGATTTTAATTAGATGGAGGGAATGAGCATCGATGTCTCGGTATTACCCGGTAGCTGCGCTCTATTGGATCGGCTGTTAAAACCTCTAAATCTGTTGCGGCGTAAAAAGTTCCTCTGGAATAGATGAGAGCAATCAATATGTTCCAGCAGCCTCGCTCAGCTCTCACACACTGCTTCTGTTCTCTTCTGTTTGTCCTTTTAATCCTCTCTGCCTTGTCTCCTTGTCTCCTCTGTCACCTCCTCTCCCCTCAGGCAGAACAGGCCAGCCTGTCTCATGTCGTGGACCTCCTGTCCCTGATTCTGCTGACAGCCATCTGGGCCGTGTGTCCTCGAGACAGCCTGGCTCTGCTGGGTCAGTGGATCCAGGGCAAGCTGTCCCAGGTGAGACCTCTTCCAGAATGTCACACGATCTCAGTTTTCATACTTTGCAAAACAACGTTCAATCAGAAGGATTCATGTTCTGGTATGAATGAATACAACCTCATACTTCTTCTTCTTGTTCTTCATCTTCTTCTTCTTCTTCTTCTTCCTGCCTCAGTTGATGTTCAACCGTCCCTTCAGCAGGAAGCTGGAGGCTGAGGCCGATCAGGTCGGGTTGCAGTTGGCTGCAAAGGTATCGGCCGTCAAATTAAATGTTGCGTTAGGCAAAATGTAGGATCCAGCATGTGTGGAGCTTGACCCACACAGAGGACTACAAGTTGGCCATTGATTCTTTCAGTTCCCCAACTCTATAGAAGAGCAACACTAAATAGTTTACTCCTCTAACGTAGCTCTGTGGGCCACTAGGGGGCACTGCTGTCAAAGTAAACTACACCCAGATGACTCGTCAGTAAAGGTTTTCATCTACAAGACACAGGGATGCCTCATCGTGTGTGTGTGTGTGTGTGTGTGTGTGTGTGTGTGTGTGTGTGTGTGTGTGTGTGTGTGTGTGTGTTCCAGGCGTGTGCAGATGTGCGAGCAGGACCCGTATTCTGGCAGCAAATGGAAATCAGAGACCAGCTGACAGGAGAGCCCACCTTCCCCGAGTGGCTGTCCACACACCCGTCACACAAGAACAGGTTCACTCAGCTGGACCGCCTCATGCCACAGGTACACACACACACACACACACACACAGTTCAAATAACACCTTTATCACCACGATTACATAAGCAAGTTCACGTGAAAGACTCGTTGATCCCCGTGTGAGCAGAGAGACCAGCACCCGTCTGCTGCTTAGGAAGGTGAACCTTTAGGAGTCTTTATGTGACCAATGAGTCGTCTGGAGGGACGGAGATCCACCTGCAGACGTGTGGCGAGGAGGGAGGGAGGGAGGGAGGGAGGAAGAGAGGAAGGAGAGGAAGGAGAGGCTCACACATGGGCCTGCTTTATTAAATGTCTGTGAGGCTGTGAGCTCAGGACCTGAAGCGGCTCCATCTCGAGCGTTCCCACACTGTGGCGAGACACTCGGTGGTGTATTGAGACGGCGTGTTCTGTGGGAAGCGTCCACAGTCCACAATGTCTGTGTCTGAGGCAGAGACAAAGACATTTAACCTTGAGTGAGAGGTGGACTGTGGGAACACCGTCAGACGCTCCGAGCAGGAAAGAGGAACAGATGGGCGGACCGCTAATTGTCCATCAGGTGCCTGTGTGTGTGTGTGTGTGTGTGTGTGTGTGTGTGTGTGTGTGTGTGTGTGTGTGTGTGTGTGTGTGTGCGTGTGTGTGTGTGTGCGTGTTACATGTTTGTGCTGCACGTCAGATCACAACCCTGTGTGGTAGATTGCTGCAGCCACAGGCAGTGAAGTACTGAAGACTGTTGTTTTGGGGATTCAGCCGCCTGCTGTGTGTGTGTGTGTGTGTGTGTGTGTGTGTGTGTGTGTGTGTGTGTGTGTGTGTGTGTGTGTGTGTGTCCACACATGAGCCAGTTAACAGCTGAGCTCAGTGTGGAGGAAGTGGTGCATAATGTGATGTTTTTAACCTTGTGAGAGGTGACAGCATGGAGCTACTTAACCCGACTCTTGTGAGGCGCTCCTCCTCCACTAGTGGCCTCATCATCCTTAAGCAAAGCGCATTAAGTCCACCGGCGGCGTGAGAGGCAGCGCCTGCTGAGTGGGGAGCCGAGAGCGTCTGAGTCGTGTAGGTGATTGTAAAGGGAGAGATTAATGCCTCCGGTGTGTGTTTGTGGGCGGAGACGGTTGGAGAAGTGCTTTCAGTTACTTCTCACCGGCTCTGCTGATCCTGTAGGACTGATTTAGAGGAGAGAGGTCTCAGCTTTATCTGCAGCCGTATTTCTGTTCAGTCCGTCTGTGTTTGGTCCAGACTGACGTGTTTCAACAGCTGCAGGACGGGTTGAGATGACATTTTAATGTAGGTAGTCATGTTCCCCAGAGGATAAAGCCCTCTGACTGCTCCTCTAGCGCCACCATCAGGTCTGGTTTCTGGTTTTGGCCTGATGTCGTTGGGTTTCTTGGCGTTGGTTTTCAACATAAAGTCTTGAGCAGAAAGTCTGCATTACAAACTGTGAATGTGGGTTTCAGTTCCTCACCTTCTCTAGAAGTGCAACACTAAATTGCGTCCTCCTTTAATAAGACGACCTTTGGTGACTGTAGGGGTCAAACGTTCAGTCAGTCTAACACAACAACTCTCATTCCCATCATCCTCCGCTGTAGTTTGTGTTTAGGGCTTGTTAGCCAATGTTAGCATGCTATCAAATGAAACGAAGTGTTAGCATTTAGCCTGAAGCACCACTGTGCCATAATTCTCCCTCCTCTCCGTCTGCAGGCTCTGGAGTTGAGGGAGAGCTGCTCCTGCCCAGCTCTACCCGACACTGACCCTCGCACCGTCTTCTCCAAGAGTGTGCGCCTGTTGCTGGAGACCAACAAGCACCGGGGGGGAGGAGGTCCAGAAGGGGCCCGCAAGCCCCG
>NW_027176539.1:1876444-1891444 GCF_023349555.1 Cebidichthys violaceus | reverse complement strand
AAGTTCAGTAATATAATGTGACTCTAAAATGAACTATTCTGTATTAAGAGTACTTTTTAAAGTTGTTAATACTTTTGTACTTTTTACTTGAGTAAGATTTTGAATGCAGAGTATTTTCTTCTTGAATATTTCTTCCACTACTGTTGCTACCTGTGTGTGTGTGTGTGTGTGTGTGTGTGTGTGTGTGTGTGTGTGTGTGTGTGTGTGTGTGTGTGTGTGTGTGTGTGTTTACAGCTACTTACAGGGATATTATGAGGGATTAGGTCTGGAATAAATTACAATAATTTCACATTAATCCTTGTACGTTTGTTTCTGTGACGTTTGTTTTTAAATTTGACGTTATAATTCCAGTTTACTGCCGTGAGGCGACCTGAACACAGCCGCTACATGCTGTTAGCTAAACCAGCCGCTACATGCTGTTAGCTAAGCCAGCCGCTACATGCTGTTAGCTAAGCCAGCCGCTACATGCTGTTAGCTAAGCCAGCCGCTACATGCTGTTAGCTAAGGGTTCACGCTAAACCGACTCGGTGCCACAAACCCCAGTGACTGGGAGCGTTTGAGGTTTGACTCCGGCTGGATTCAGTGTTTAATGATGAACTTTGACAGCTGAGACTAAACCACAGCTCCAGATCACATTACGCCTCAAAGTCCTACAAGACCTGACAAGGACGTGAAGGTCCAGTGAGTCTGTGTCTGTCTTATTCACACATGCTTATTATGCATGTTATTTCTGTTCTCCCACATATCTTCTCAGTTCCCCTCCCCTTCCACGGGCCTCTCAGAACTCTCCGTCCCTCCATCTATCCCTCTGTCCCTCCGTCCCTCTCTCCATCCCTCTCTCCATCCCTCTGTCCCTCCATCCATCCCTCCGTCCCTCCATCCCTCAGTCCCTCCCTCCGTCCCTCTCTCCATCCCTCCGTCCCTCCCTCCGTCCCTCTCTCCATCCCTCCGTCCCTCTATCCGTCCCTCTGTCCGTCCCTCCATCCCTCCGTCCATCCCTCCCTCCCTCCGTCCCTCCATCCATCCCTCTCTCCAGCCATCCCTCCCTCCGTCCCTCTGTCCGTCCCTCCATCCCTCTCTCCAGCCATCCCTCCCTCCGTCCCTCCATCCATCCCTCTCTCTATCCATCCCTCCCTCCGTCCATCCATCCCTCCGTCCCTCCGTCCTCGCTCAGC
Organism: Cebidichthys violaceus; assembly: GCF_023349555.1. Lineage (NCBI taxonomy): Eukaryota > Metazoa > Chordata > Actinopteri > Perciformes > Stichaeidae > Cebidichthys > Cebidichthys violaceus. Next base: position 1,890,269 of record NW_027176539.1, on the reverse strand, counting down.
TTCAGCAGCGCTGTCTGTTCGCTGTCTCGTTGTCATGGTTTCCATTATGCTTAATGTGGGCTCTGGTTTGAAGGACAAAGCACTGATGATGTATTCTTTAGAGACAGAGAGAGAAGCCAAACCATGAAAGAAAATGGATATATGATGTACTTTATTAGTGTTTTTTTGTCACTGTTCTTTTTTTAAATGTCAACACACACACACACACACACACACACACACACACACACACACACACACACACACACACACACACAGGGCTGCAGAGAGGCGGCTCTATGAAGACTCCCCCTCTGGCGTTGGATGTTGAGCTCTAGCGAGCCTCATCCTTTAGAGGATCAATGAGCAGGTGGTTCAGACTCCCTCTGCTCTCTGTAGACCTTCCCCTCTGGACTAAAGAGCCGCTAACACCTGATCTACTTTGTCTTCAGTGGGAAAGGTTACAATCGGCATTCCTTCCCTGGACAAATGCGAAAAACCTTGAACTTTATTTAGCTGACCTGGTTGTAGAAAGAGGAGGAGTCAGTGGAGATGAGTCTGTGGGAGATGGTCATGGAGTGTGTGTGTGTGTGTGAGTGTGTGAGTGTGTGTGTGTGTGTGTGTGTGTGTGTGTGTGCTGATGAAAACGGGAAGGAAGGAGCTTAAACTCAATCCTTTCTCCACTGTCTGCCCCCCCCCCCCCCCATTGTACGGTTCTTAGGGCCTTCCTTAACTTTTAATAAGAGTCTTTAATAAGTCCCCAGATCTCGGCTTGGTCGGTCGGGGCTTCTATTTCAGCGCGGCTCTGCTTAATCTCCTCTAAAATAAGATCTGCTCCTTCCTCTCTCCTCCTCTCTCCTCCTCCGTCTGTACTCCTCCACCAGATTGTGAAAGTATTTAATAAACTACTGGGGGGGGGGGGGGATCAAGCAAGGTTGTGTCGTCCTCTGTGGCGTGTCGGCGATCAAAGGTGTGTACGACCTCGCTGAACACAATGAGGCCGTGTAGAGATGTAGTCCAACTGTCCCCACCAGCCGACATGTTGGGCCTCCTGTGACTCTACTGTTTCCAGTAGAAACGTGCTCTGTGGTCTCTGTGGTCTCTGTGATCTCTGTGGTCTCTGTGGTCTCTGTGGTCTCTGGTGTCTCTGTGGTCTCTGGTGTCTCTCTGGTCTCTGTGTTCTCTGTGGTCTCTGGTGTCTCTGTGGTCTCTGTGAGTCTCTGTGGTCTCTGGTGTCTCTGTGTTCTGTGGTGTCTCTGTGAGTCTCTGGTGTCTCTGTGGTCTCTGTGGTCTCTCTGGTCTCTGTGTTCTCTGTGGTCTCTGTGGTCTCGTGGTCCCGGTGATGTTGTGGTGCGTCTGTGTGTCACACTGTAGTTCCCGTCTCTTTGGCCTACTTAGGCGTGTTGTAAGTAGCTCACTGAGCTGCTTCTCTCATCCCCGTGGACTCGGGCTGAATAATTGAGCGGCGCTGAGGCCGGGTAATAAGCTACAGTGGCGCTGTAATAACCTGCTGGACTCTGTGTGTGTGTGTGTGTGTGTGTGTGTGTGTGTGTGTGTGTGCTCGTGCGCGGTAATGACTGCTATTACTCCCGGGCTTGAGAAGCAGACACACGCTGTTTAAAGAAGCAGACATGTTGTGTGAGCGCAGGTGTTTTGTGTGGTCTGAGCGAACAGATCTGGTACAGAACCTCCAGACTGTTCTTGTGCTTCATGCTGGATTCACCAAAAACAGAAAGACGTGACGGAACCCCAAACGGTCCTGTTGTGCTCCGGCTGGTGGGCGAGGCCCGGTTCTGTTCACAGTCTTTTGTCGCTGAACGGCTGAACGGCACAATAAAATATATTTCTGAAAAGAAACATATTTGTTACTGTTACCGAAGCGACCCGGTAACAGAACCTCCACGTGATCAGCGCTGCCTTTGTTGGTCTGTTTCACAGCAGCTGTGTGAGTCGGCTGCCCTGCGGCGGACGGCTCCATTTGTCATGATTATGGGATGGAACACAGCGCGCCGTGCGGTGATCGTGGCCGGCTCTCTGGCTCTCTGGCTCTCCGTAGCAAATGAATGGGATCCGTCGACGTCAGTGGTTCTGGTGGACCTCCTCCGTCAGCGTCTCGTGCGCTCGTCGGCCTCTTTACTCAGTTCACTTAGTGTATTGTTTTAAATGTGTGTACTTGTTGTGTTCTGTTGTTTGTGCGGTCAGCTGTCAACGACGTCTGGTCCTTTGTGTGTCTTCATAGGGACAGGGTTGTCCCCTGTCCCTCAGTGATAGTAGCTGATGTGTGCTCCTCTCTCTGCTGCGGATGAAAGCGCTGCCTGCCGGTTTCTGAGGCGGGACGAATCGGAGGGAGAGCGGAGGAGAAGCCATTCATCAAGAAGTTTGAGTTGACAACTGTGTTTCTCTGCAGCGTCGCTCGTACAGGTGAGTGTGCTCTCTGTGTGTGTGTGTGTGTGTGTGTGTGTGTGCACACTTTGAAGTGCTCTGTGTGTGTGTGTGTGTGTGTGTGTGTGTGTGCACACTTTGAAGTGCACGTCACTTGTTCTCTGTGGGACTAGAATCACTGTCCCTGTGTTCCTGCAACAGTCTGCTGCAGACAGACGTGCCGACGCTTCGTCTTTGTAAACCCACGTCATCCTGACGACACGTCTGTCGTTCAGTCATCTTGACCTTCTGAACCCACAGGTTGTTGGGCTGGATTTTCACCACAATGTACGGATCAAAAATGTACTTTCTGCAGTACAACATAAATCATAAAATAAAGAGAAAATGCAAGCAGAATTTTACAAAAATGGAATCTATACATCCAACATTCTTACCAAGTTGCCACAGATGAAGACGGAGGCTCTACATGCAGCATTCATTGAACCGGTGCGCCTCCTCTCTGCTCTGTGATCAGCACATGTCAGTCACATGTTCACTGATTTGTTGTCACGTGACCGCTGGTCTCAGCTGAGTCCATCAGGGCCTCCTCGGTGCGCTGAGGAGCTCAGAATTTAATGTTTTTAACGGGTTCTGGTTAAAGTGAACGGCTCGTTTGGGGCGAGATTTAGAATGAGAACATGTAGAATAAAATGTTTTTGATGAAATATCACAATTTTAATCTTTATTTCGGTTTCTTTTTCTGACAGAAGCGTTAGTCGCTCACGATGTGTTCAAGGACCGTCGGAAAGATGAAACTTTTTGCTTTGATGATGATTGTTTTAAGAAAAACATGCTTTTCAATCCCACCGGTGGGTTTCTGGGTTCAGAGGGTGAAGCGGTCTGTGATGGATGTGACCTCTCAGGCTACAGACCCACTACCAGTCATGTGACACACACACACACACACACACACACAGACACACACACACACACACACACACACACACACACACACACTGGCTGATAAAGACCTTCTTGGCAGAGGCTCTCTGTGCTGTGGGCTCATTAATGCTCTGAGTGTGTCCCTGTGACTGAGGACTAAGCCCTCAGCTCTTATCAACAACACCAGGCCTGGTCGGCTGCACACACACACACACACACACACACACACACACACACACACACACACACACACACACACACACACACAATGGATTATGAAGTGTGGATAAGTCGCCAACATCAGCTCCAATATCCCCTTACAGGACAATGACAGACACCCGCTCTCCCATCCCACTGTCACAGTCATGGATTGTGGGTGTCTCTCTGTGTGTGTGTGTGTGTGTGTGTGTGTGTGTGTGTGTGTGTTTGTGTGTGTGTGTTGGTGGGTGCACTGCTCTCCAATTGATCCGTTTGTATTTGTTGATCCATCTGTACACACTTCCTGTCATGGATAGGTCATTTTGTGACTTTTGTTGTGTGTCTGCTGTGAACTCATGCATTGTTGTGTGTGTGTGTGTGTGTGTGTGTGTGTGTGTGTGTGTGTGTCGTCTCAACACTGGATGACATGAATGCTTACACCGACTCCCCTTGAGGGTACTGCTCGTTTCCTACACACACACACACACACACACACACACACACACACACACACACACACACACACACACACACACACACACACACACACGCAAGCACAAGCTGTGGGGTTATTTACATATTTATTACTGCGCTGTGCTTGTGCTCCACAAATTGATATAGTGTGTGTGTGTGTGTGTGTGTGTGTGATTAACTGGGTGGTGGTGCAGAGTAATGTTACAGGGAGGACAGTGTGTGTGTGTGTGTGTGTGTGGGGGGGGGGGGGGGGGCTGCTGGTTTATGGCTCTTTCTAGTTGTGTGTGTGTGTGTGTGTGTGTGTGTGTGTGTGTGTGTGTGTGCATGAATTGTTTGTTGTTGCCATGTTCTGTTTAACCCTCAGGTGATATCTGTTCAGCTCAGTGCAGAATTATTATTACTGTATCCTCAGGGAGAGCAGAGGTGACGTACTGCTAACACACACACACACACACACACACACACACACACACACACACACACACACACACACACACACGTGTGTTGACGGCAGGAGTTGTGAACATTTGATGTTCTTGTTGTCGTATTTGTTGAGGATGGAACCTCCATATGAAGTTTTATTTATTTCATTAATACACTATTAAAGTCAGGTTCTCATCTTAAATTTATGCGTTTTTCCAAATGTTATTATGTGTTCCGAGTGGATTTTATTTGCCCACAGGTCACAACAATTGTTCTACTTATTAAAGACCTTCCAGTAAAAACATGCAAATCGCCCAAATAGTTAGTGTAGTTTGAACAGCAGCAGCTGTATTGTTGTCTTGGTTCCCACGGTAACCCTGAGGCTGGCGGAGGAGGACTCTCCTCTCCCCCCTCCGTCCCGCAGACGTTGAATTCACAACATAGAAAGATAGCTATTTATTATTTCATTTTGAGCTACTTAATCTCTGCTCTCTGGACGAGAGAACAAGCGGACCGGATGTCCTCCGGCGGGTCCAGATCTAATCGCTGAGAGGCAGCCAGTGCAGCCTGCAGCGCTCCATAATTGGTTGAGCCCAGAAACACTGCGGCTCTTCCTGACGGTTCGATGCTGAGGCGCTGACGGCCGGCCCCGACGACGGCCCCGACGACGGCTCCTCCGCGCTTTACTGTCTCAAGTCGTCAGACTCATTCACAGCTACGTCACCGTTAGCACGGCTAATTAGAGTCTGCATCCGAAGAGATGGAGAGGCAGACGGAGGGGAAGCTCCGTCACTGATGTAGCACCGAACTCCAGGATCTGAAATCACAGTCCGTCAATTTTCTCGTCAATGATTTGTGTGTGTGTGTGTGTGTGTGTGTGTGTGTTCCTTTGTCTGTGGAGGGAGCAGAGAAGCGTCTCTTTAATTTGGTCTATAATTGAATTTGGCCCATGGGCTTGCTCTGCTCTTCTGAGAGATGGCAGCGGATGAGAAGAAGAGGCAGAGGGAAGGAGAAGGGGGGAGGAGAGAGGAGAGAGGGGAGAGGAGGTGGCATATGGGGGGAGGAGGAGGTTGTAGGAGGACACAGGATTGCATCCTCAGTCATCTCAGAGACTTCATAAGGACCGGGCGCTCGGGCGACTGGCTGGCAGTCAAGTCAATATGACATATGAATATTGCAGGAGCCATTCTCTCCCCTCCTGCCCTCCTCAATTATTAATGTCTGGCTCAACTTCTACTTGATGCTCTCCTCTTCTTCACTACTCTTGAAAAGAAGTGAGACGGACAGACGGACATAAAAACACTGTGGGGGGGGCGGGGGGATGAGGTTCATGTAGTCTTTTACTCCTGCAGGAGGAGTGGAGTTCACGCTCTGTGTTCTGCAGAGCATGGTCAATCCAAAGAACCTCCAGGTCAGTACAGCAGCCAGAGGCCTCTGCTCATCAGCAGCTACTGCAGCAGTGGTTCAGATACACGGAGGAGCACAGCGTCATCAGGGTGAACGCTGCTCTTCTCCAGAGGAACACAAGCGTGCAGAAATAATGTGAGATGTGCTCTTAAAGACTGAGAGGCACCAGGTCATTGTAGTTCAGGGCAACGTGTTTGATATCCAGACGTGTGTGTGTGTGTGTGTGTGTGTGTGTGTGTGGTGCCGCTCATTCACCAACGTGTTGACGTTGAGTCCTGGTGAAGGGTGTGAAAGGAACCACGGCTCTGTGCCTTTTTGAAAAGCAACACCGTGGAGACGTGTCGGGGCTCCGGGTCACAGAGGGTTGAACAGTCAGAGATGTAGAGCGGTGGTGGTGGTGGTGGTCGCTTCTATACAACCAGAGGAGTCGCCCCCTGGTGGTCACTAGAGAGAATGCAGCTCTAACACGTGAAGCGTCGGCCTCTCTCTTCATGCTGCCTGCATGTCATCACACCGGGTAGTGCCGAGGTCAGGAGATGGTTTCCATATATATTACGACGTCTTGATATGTAATCATTGTGAGACGTCTATGTTCTCATGTTAGTGTGTTTTATCATGTGTCATCAGGAGGACTGAGTGGAGGTCACGCTGAGGTATACAAGCACAGACCTGTGAGTCCTAATCAGGCTTTAATTGGCTGCAGAACCGCTGAGTGGACCTACGTGTTCCTCTACCCGGTGAGACGCCTCTTATGAATGACACCGGCTGTGTGGAGGATCACCGTTACGATGACCGTTAACTCGTGTGCACTGAGTGTTATTTAAAGGCGTTAACGCGTCGAGTGTCGCATCGGATGCAGGAGAGTCGATAACCTTCAGTGTGACGAAGTAAAGTTCTGAACCGGTCAGGACGGCCGTGACTGTGTGTCCTTCAGTGACACCGTCAACATCATGGCTGCTGTTGACCTGAACGGCCGGTGGAGGGAGACGAGATTATGTAGTGTGTGTGTGTGTGTGTGTGTGTGTGTGTGTGTGTGTGTGTGTGTGTGTGTGTGTGTGTGTGTGTGTGTGTGTGTGTGTGTGTGTGTGTGGAGGGTGGGCTGGGTCGGTGTGATCCACGGGGGGGTTGGCAGGACGTCGGCACAGTAACAGGGTGACCAGGGTGCAGGAGGTCTGCTCCAGCTGGGTATGGGAACTCAGAGTGGATGTCAAGGTCTCCCGTGCTATTTACACACACACACATACACACATATACACACACACACACACACACACACACACACACGCACACACTTATGCAAGCACACACACTCTATGTTTTTGAATGCTGACCTTGTTGGGCGGACAGAGTTAGCAGGAGCAACACCTCTCTTTGGCAGCATCATCTGTTTGCTTAGAGCACTGCAGTGTGTGTGTGTGTGTGTGTGTGTGTGTGTGTGTGTGTGTGTGCTGCCTGTGTAGATGTGTTTTGGTTAAACTCCCATCAGGCTCTGTGATTCCTCCCTTTACACATCTGCAGGTTGAGGGATGGATGAAGGAGAGCGAGAGAAGAGGAAGAAAGAGTAGAAAGCAGCGCTGGGTTTTCCGTTGGTCCGAAGAGGTTCAGTCGATTCGCTCTTAGAACCGGTTGAACCAGCTTCTGTACGCGGTCATTGGATCAGAGCGAAGGTGAACGAGTCGGTGAGACGTCTTCATCAGCTGGAGAGGCAGCCTGCAGACACCGCTGGTTGACGGTGGTCCTCCTCTCAGCGTCGGGTCGGGCTGATGCTTCAGAGCGTCGACGGTGCCGTTCCTCTCGGCCGCTCCGGTTCGGTCTCCACGGCCGATCGTCGGATCGGTTACCCGGGCCTGGACCGATCCGTCACACGGTGGTTCAATACGAGTTCAACTGGCAGTAAATGGTTGGTCAGGTTCTCAGTGTAGACTGTTTACTTCTGGAACAAGTTGTGAGACCTTCAAACACACACTTTTAAAAGTGTGTGTTATGTCTGCAAACACCTTGTAGTGTCGTGGACATAACTCAACTAACCCTCATGGGTTCATGAGACGCCCAACAAACAGCTGCAGCGTCTCCTTCAGTCACACGGGGACATGTTGGTCTCATGTAGGCCGGCAAGAGAAGATTCCTCCTCTGAAGAACAACTCGAGTCATTCAGACAAAATAAATCAGCAGACATGGAGGTGATTCCTCTGAAGACAGCAGTTCTACTACTGTGTACTGGGGTCAAAGTAGTACTTTGAGGTTTTTCTTCTTCTACAGTTTTACCTTCACTGGTGTGTATATGTTAAAGTATTTAAGTGTGTGTGTGTGTGTGTGTGTGTGTGTGTGTGTGTGTGTGTGTGTGGCAGTGATTGACGAGGAGCTGTGAGGGTGCAGTAGGAGCAGAGCTCAACCCCGTCTGACTGATCTGTAAATATTCCCGGTTTCTGCTGCCTCAGCGGTCTCTGCTGGAGCACAGCACATGGATCACACTGGCAGGGGGGAGGGGGGGAGGGAGGGAAGGAAGGAGGGAGGGAGGGAGGGTAGTGGGCTAACAAGTAGAAGTGAATGAGAGGGGAGGCAGGGACAAAGTGTGGGGGAGAGAGAGAGAGAGAGAGAGAGAGAGAGAGAGAGAGAGAGAGAGAGAGAGAGAGACTGCAGAGTTCTCTTCATCAGAGCTGCAACATTGGGTCCTCGGGCCCTGCTGGACCGGAGCCAGAACCACACAGCAGCAAACAGAGGATCCACTCCCTCTGTTCTCTGACTGGATGGAGAGAAGAGATCAGATGGAGTCTGACCAACGAGACTTTCTTCATCAAGAAGGAGTAAAGACTCCGGGTCAGGAGTGCGTCTCTGCCTCCAGCGCTCCACAAGTTAATCAGAGCTTCTTATTGACGAGTAACCAGAGCTCTGTTTGACTTAAGAAGAGAAACGACTGAGAAGAGGAAATGATGTCCGGATCTTATGTATTCTTCAATAGTATGTCCAAGGACAGGACGAGGTTAAATGTCCCTGAACCGTCTTTGTACCGGTTCAAGATAACGTGAAACTCACCCTCTGTGTATAGAAACCCCGGCTCCTCCTCTGTCCTCTGTCCTCTCTCCTCTGTCCTCTCTCCTCTTTCCTCTCTTGTCTGTCCTCTCTCCTCTGTCCTCTCTCCTCTGTCCTCGCTCCTCTCTCCTCTCTCCTCTGTCCTCTTTCCTCTGTCCTCTCTCATCTGTCCTCTCTCCTCTGTCCCCTCTCCTCTCGCCTCTCTCCTCTCTCCTCTGTCCTCCCGTCCTCTCTCCTCTCTCGTCTCTCCTCTGTCCTCTGTCCTCCCGTCCTCTCTCCTCTTGCCTCTCTCGTCTCTCCTCTGTCCTCCCGTCCTCTCGCCTCTCTCCTCTCTCGTCTGTCCTCTCTCCTCTGTCCCCTCTCCTCTCGCCTCTCTCCTCTCTCCTCTGTCCTCCCGTCCTCTCTCCTCTCTCGTCTCTCCTCTGTCCTCTGTTGTCCTCCCGTCCTCTCTCCTCTTGCCTCTCTCGTCTCTCCTCTGTCCTCTGTCCTCCCATCCTCTCGCCTCTCTCCTCTCTCGTCTCTCCTCTGTCCTCCGTCCTCTCTCCTCTCTCCTCTTGCCTTTCTCCTCTGTCCTCTGTCCTCTCTCCTCTGCTCATCTGTCCTCTCATTCGTTTGACTGTGCGGTGAGATTCCGTCTTGCCACAACAGAGACAGAGACTTGTTCATCTGCTGTCTCTTCATGTCGGTGGCGTTCAGCCGCTCGGTGCTGATGGTGAGAAGCTCTGCTTCAGATCAAATGGACATGTTGATATTAAGGCTGGTCCTGCGCTGGAGCGTTTCTGGGTAATTTGCTAAAGTAAAAGGACATTTTAGTCATGACCTTTATGAATCTATTTCTTTTAGACATTTCCCTCTGATGCACAGACTCTCCCTCACACACACACACACACACACACACACACACACACACACACACACATCCTCGTTTTTCACATTTCTCTGCAGCGTGCCGCCGAGTGTTTCGGGGCGGAACTAAAATCTCTGAAAGCCACTTTGTGAGGTTGGTCCACTAGCTAATTCCATTCAGTGTGAAATGAAATTGCGAGCCGCTGTGAGGCTTGTCCTGGTCTTGATTCGGAGGCCTGCGGCTCCTTGAAAGGAGGATTTTAAAAAGAGCAAAGGTTTGACACAAAGTGGCTTTGTTGATTGCGTGAAATTAGGTCCTGCATATGTGGGCTTTCTGCTCCGCCGCTGCTCTTATGCAAGAGACCCGTTCTCCTCTTATATAAAGCCTGCTAGCATTTCCATTACTCTTCTGACAGAAGCGTGCGACAATAGCTTTCCTGTGCAGTAATGTGATTACATTAACACGGGGGAACGGAGCCAGTTGCTCCCAGAGAGCTGAACCAGAGCTCAGCACTGTACTTCCTCTCCTTGTATCCAGTTACTCTCTTACTTAAAGTACTTCTGTGTTAGTGCTTGTTCTCAGGTCAGGGCCCAGAAGCAGCGGAGGCGACGAGGACTCCTTGTTGTCTCCAGAATGTCTCCTCCTTCTCTGGCGTCTGTTCCAGAGACGTTCTGCAGCTGCACCACACCTCTGCAGCTTCTTGTGGCTCACTACTGCCTTTGAACTTTGTGTGTTTTCTTCATGCGTTGGCTTGAAAAGAGGCTGTCAAAATCCCAAAGTCTACAGATTACTGCCGCGACAGATCCAGACCCTCGCTGCTCTGCGTGGATGTTGAACAGAACGGGACTGAAGGGAACCATCAAAGGGCTGCAGAGCCTTCAGCCGTCGTGCTCCATATTTAAGACCTGTTTAAAGTTACAATCAGACCTTCAGCTGTGGAAGAAGCCTGATTCTGACGTCCTCACGCTGCGTGCTTATTGTCACCCTTGATATACGATCGTGCTGCGTCTGTTTAAGGAGCTGCTTCATTGTTGTTTTTCTTCCTTTTTGCCGTTTCCTGATAATTGCTGATGCAATGACCCAGTTTAGCCACCGGCGTCATTAAAGTTTAATATCGGGGAAATTACCTTCTCAGTGTGCAGCTGTTGTTGTTTCACTTCGACGCTTTAAGTCAGCGTTCTCCAGAGATGTCACCCGAAACCTTCCAGAGCAAACGCATCGACGGTGCAGCTCCAGGTCCGTAGTGAGATGATCTCTGAGTGGGGTTGATGGAGAAGCTGGAGAACCTCCACTCCAGCACATCTCAGAGACGCTCGTCCTCTTCTCCGTCAGCCTGTGTGTGTGTGTGTGTGTGTGTGTGTGTGTGTGTGTGTGTGTGTTGTGCTGTTCTCTGTCTGCAGCACACAGTCTGGTGTGACTCTGTCAGATTAATTTAGATGATTGATCACTTTTTTAGTTTGGTTCTGAAAGCTGGTGTACAAGTCTTCACACTATTGTTTCACCATCAGTGTAACCCTTTAAAAGAATCCTAGATGTCACATCAGAGCCTGAACGCATCATAATGTAACTCTATGGAACCGCCGTTCGATTGCCGTTAGCGGTGCGGCTAGCGTTAACTAGCGCTCCTCCTGTCAACGTTAAACACAGATTTGTGATTCGTTATCAGAGATCGACGAACTAGAAATGTCCCGATTGAGTATTTTAACAAAACGAATCAGCCGATGACGATTGTCGTAAAGCTCTATGTCACACTCTGGTGGTTTAACTGTACTTCAAGGTTCACCTGTGTGCCGAACCACCGGTGAGTTGGGCCAGTAGAGCTTTTAGCGCCTTGCAGCTTCACCTACAGTCAGGGTCAGGACAAACACACCGCTGGCATCACTCTTACATGTAACCCAGTGTGTCTGACAACACTGACCCCACGCTGTCCTCGTAATTAACAGATAACCTTTAACGAGGCGTTGGCCCCACGAGCCCTAATCACGGAAATGTCACAATCGTCCAGGCAGCGACGCATCACACACACACACACACACACACACACACACACACACACACACACACAGAGTGGAGAACGTGTTAAAAGTGTGCTGTCACGCCATAAATGTCATCCGACGGTGATGTTGGGCGGCTGCCTCGGCGCTCGGTGCAGACGGATGGTGGTGTGGGTGTGATGGGACCGGACCGGACCGGACCGAGCCGGGGAAAGAGCAGCCTGTCGCTGTGTGTCGTCGTCCCGCGTTGAGAAGAAGAACGTGAACGAATCACTTTAACACGACGACACGTTTGATTGAATCAAGAATCCGTTCCACGCGGTAAATATCAGATTATTAAAACGTTTTCTCTCCCCTGAGAAAACCAGAGACGGAATCGTTTTGTTAATATGAAGAGTGGCTCCACGTCCTGCTGCCCGTAGTTCCTCTAGTGAGGTCCTGTAGAGGAGCGTTCACACTCTTCAACAGCGTCAGCAGCAGAACTAAACGACCTGCTTGAGTCGAGGACTGAGGAGAGAAGTAACGTGTTCCGTTCATGATGTGTCACCTGAGGGTCGGACTGTCGCTGGAATAGAGAAACGGCTCCGTATGAAAAATGTTTGGCCGCATCACGGCGATCGATGGCTGTAGCGGGGGGGGGGGGTAAGTTAGAGGTATTGTTGGGCTGCATGAATACTTTCACAATTATATTGGTCTATGATTACAATTGCAGAGTCCAACAGGATACGGTCAGGTCAGGGTTTGAAGCCTCTGGTTCAGCGTTTTTGGTCGTCGCCATCTTGGTTTTTTTTTGCAACCAGTGAACAGGAAGTGATCACATCTGGACTGAGGAGGCGTGACGTAGAGACGCCGTATACGTCTCTGGTAGAGACCTGTCAATCAGCGTGTAGCTCCGCCCCTAAATGATCCCCTCTTTATGGTGTGTTTGACTCTAAATGGAGCATAATGTACTAAATGAACATCATGCTGTATTGAAGAAGACTGTAAACTAGAGATTGAGACCATAAACTCATGTTTACAATGTTTACTGAGGGAATAAATCAAGAGAGAAGTAGAGTCATTTTAGACTAGACTTCTATACAACCAGAGGAGTCGCCCCCTGGTGGACACTAGAGAGAATGCAGCTTTAAGGTACTTCAGCTTCGGCTTCTCTTTTAAAACCCGGAGGTGAATGCAGCAGGTTCTGTTTGTGGTGGTTCTTGCACGAGGCCCAATCTGTCTCCTCTCTTCTCTACGCTCTCAGCTTCCCATCTCTCTTCCTTTCTTCCACACTTTCGCTCCCTTTATCCACTTCCTTCCTGCTTCCTCTCCGGCCTCTCTTTGAACACAAACAACGTCCTCTGACAGTCCATTTATGGGGCAGTAGATTGATGCGGGTGTGCGGTGTCTATAAAGAGGGAAACACACACACACACACACACACACACACACACACACACACACACACACACACACACACACACACACACACTCAGAGGAGCGTCTCTCATCCAGCAGATATCCATCAGGGAGCTGTTGTGTGTAAAGAGGTTAAACTCTGCCCTGGATCTGGTCTCTGAGGTAAGCTTTTCAGCTGTCATTTTCTTATTGGGGCTAAATGGATTTTCCAGGTTTTGGCTGAAGACAAACAACAAACAAAGTCTCACCTGATGGGTGTGTGGGGCCGTCGTCCTCCCCTCCTGATTCATTTAAATACCCATGAATATTATAATGAACATGAATGGATATGTTTCTGATTCAATGAGCCGTTTGTCTGGATTTTGAAGAGTGACGTTCAATAAATGCTTCTAGGTCTACAGGCTGTGAGAAAGATACTGATCCTAATACGCAGATACGTCCAATGGACTTCATAGTGTGTTGATGATGAAGGGGGATGAAGAAGGGGGCGTGTCTGGCCCTTCATCGAGGCTCATCGTGTGAGTGTCATTTCACTGTAAATCGGTTTAGAAGTAAAACTGTCAACTTGCATCAAGCAGATATGTGACGGCCTCTGAATCTGTGTGTGTGTGTGTGTGTGTGTGTGTGTGTGTGTGTGTGTGTGTGTGTGTGGGGGGGGGGGCTTTTTAGGCCGTTCTGCACTGCAGCCTGATGCATAGACGTATTCGTACTATATCGGTTGCCGACCCCCCCCCCCCCAAAGTGTCAAGATGTACGAACAGACACAATCACA
>NW_027176539.1:1843935-1876344 GCF_023349555.1 Cebidichthys violaceus | reverse complement strand
AAAAAGGCAGTCTGACATCGATCTTGTGTTTATTGTCACAGACTGGATTAACCTAATTCTCATGTTCCAAATTAAAAGGTTCATATTCTTGCGTGGAACGAACAATAACTGTAATAATAGTAAATATGAAGTGCCGGTCGATCCACCACACTTTGATTCAACCTTAACGAACGGATGGGTCAGGCGTTCATGGTGCCCAGAGGATGTTTCCCAATTATTTTGGTGATCCTCTGACTTTTCCCTTGAGCGCCACCATGAGGTTCATATATGAACACACGTTCAGACCTTCGAGGTCTTGTTTCTGAAATGTCACCGCTGCATGAATATATAAAAAACTAATTTCCCACTCCACACATAACGACTCCGTCCCTGCTGCGTGACATAGTGTCTGTGCACGGCTGGTGAGCCGGATGGAAAAAAAAGAGGGAGAGGAGAGAGAGAGCGACGGGTAAAACGTTAATAAACTCCACAGATGTTGGCTGCACACGTGGGGGCAACAGGTGATTATGTCATCTTCACATAAATGGCGTCTGTGTCCTCCTACTCCCTCGCTGCAGCGCGGACGTCTCTAGAAACACCGGGTCTCCGTTTGCGTTTAAAGATGTTTTCTATGAGTTTGGAAGCATTTCTATTGCCTCTTAACAGCTCTCAAAATGGCGGCGGCGGCTGAGCCGGCGGCTAGCAGCTAACGCACGGTGTCTTTACGTTCTCGTTGTTACCTGACAACCCAAATCTGAAGACATAAACAATGCACCACGCGTCGGAATTCAACACTGATGTGTCCGCATGTGTGTCGATCAATCATTTTCTGCACAATGGAAGTAAAAGATCATATTACGACGGACAGCTAGCAATATGCACCAGCACGGCTACGGTGCGTGCATAAGTGCATGAATGTGCATGAATGTGCATAAGTGCATGAATGTGCATGAATGTGCAGTACACTTAAGGGTCCGAGTTTGAGGGGTTTTGAAAAAGATGGTCACCCTAAGCTAACAGTGCCAATAGTGCTAATGGTGCTAACAGCACTAAAAGCTCTAACAGTGCTAACAGAGCTAACAGTGTTTGCCTGAGGGTGAAACTGGTGGGGTGGACGCTACGCTTTCGCTACGCTTTCGCTACGCTATCAGCTGTAACGGCGTATGAGAGCGGTTCAGAGTGGTTCAGAGCGGTGACCGTTTCATATGGACAACATAAAACCTTCTTTACGTGTTTCACCTCTTCTGTGACTCCCATCAGTCCCCTCATGGCAACATCTGGAGGAGTACAGGTCGGGAAGGAGTGCAGGGATTCGGTTGCTCTGAACCTTTTTTTACTAGAAATCACTTTTACAGATGCAGAAAAAGTGTTTTATTGGCGGTTATTTCCATTTGTTGTTGTTGTACTGACACAGAGATTGTTCATGATTAATACAGAAACATCAAGGGGGAAGAAACAGATGGACATCTTGACCTTTTGGAACGCACACACTTACACACTCATCATCTCCACTGATGCTTTCAGGCAGGTTAAGTGAATGCAGAGTGAAGATGTCTGCTGGCGTCTCGTTCCTTTTCGAGCGGATGATGTTTCCGAGACTCTGGAGGGACGGAGGAGAAGAGGGGGGGGGACGGAGGACGGAGGACGGAGGACGGAGGGAGAGCGGTGACGGGCGAGGAGGAAATGAGGTTAGACGACTGCAACGCGCGGGCCTCTCTGATCCGCTAAGAGAACAAAGTGGAGTTAAGGCAAAGCATCTCTCCCTCCTTTCTCCCCCTTCTTCTCTCTTCAAGGTTGGCAAAAGGGAATTCTGTCATACAGCCAAAGTTGCTAAACCCCCGTGGATCAAACACACACACACACACACACACACACACACACACACACACACACACACACAAATAAAAAACAAAACACATTCTGCAGCAGTGCAGAGCCACTGGGACTCAGACTCCAGCTCACTCCCTCCAGAGGCTGCTGCCTGATTTACTGGACATCCATGAGAGTGTGTGTGTGTGTGTGTGTGTGTGTGTGTGTGTGTTGTGTCATCCCGCAGCGAGCCAACTGTGAGCTCAGCACTCAGGGACCACGCATCTGCCTCGCCGAACAACAAGCCGAATACCCGCTCCAGACGCCGGGCCCATCCATCGTAGCTCGTAAAGAGGTGGCGTTCGCTCTGAGGAATCCACTGGAATACGAGCGCATTCAGGTCGAAGGCTGTGCTTTGACTGCATGGAGCGAAGCAGGAGTTATAGATTGTGCAGCGCATGAGTCGGTCCTGGAATCAGTTTAGTTTTTTTGAGTGCAGCTCTCTGTAAGGTCTGCTAAGGTCAGACATTAGTGTGGAACAAAACTCCCTCCATCGTCAGTTAAAATCTGCTCCGAGTTTATGTATATAAAGCATATGTGCATATATTCTCTTTTTGTTGTGTTTCCTGTGTGTGTGTGTGTGTGTGTGTGTGTGTGTGTGTGTGTGTGTCAAACTAAACACCTGACGTCTCAGTGGAGAGTGTTGAATCTCTCCACAGTGTGACTCAAACTCAGTGTAATTTGCAGCACGTTGTTCTCAAAGGAGCTGTTCTTATGCTCGTGCACACGCATACAGTGACTCAGCGACTTGTCACAAATGACAGATAAATATATATATATATATATATATATATATATATATATATGTTGTATATGTTTATATTGTGAGTTGATTCATATCATTTGAGTGGTCAGTGGGTCAGCTGTTCCATCAGAATGTTCTGGTTTGTGTTTCCATTAGTTGCTATAGGAGCCGCTGCGGGGAGGGCGGAGCGGTGATGAACGGTGACACCACCGGAAATAGACGTTTTTCGTGTTACGGTGCCGCGCAGAGTTCACGGGCCCGGCGCCGCCTCATGCACGGTCACAATCACAGATAACACCTGGGGGGGGGGTAGTGTTAAAAGTTAAAAAATAAAAGTTTGCGTCTCTCTTTATTGATGACGGCGGGCGGTGACTTCGGAGGAATCTCTGCTTTCATCGAGGCCGAGGAGACTGAGTACACCGGGACCGGAGAGGGTTCACCGGGACCGGAGAGGCCGACTGGACTGCGGAGGACGTCGCGGTGCCGTTGAGACACGTGAGTACACACAACACACAACACACAACGTCTCCAATGAAGAACGGCAACGAACGTCCACCTGGTCGCCTAGCAGAGCGCGCGCGCGCGGAGCACTTGTGTGTGAAATGAGTTTGAATTGAATATGATTGATAATCAGCTGAATGAATGAAACATGACACGTCTTGTTGCTGATGTTGTTCAACTTGTAAGTTGACATTTAATGCAATTTATTTTGTAGCCCGAAGATGTTCTTTAATTTAACATTTTAATTTACCTACTTTTTACTTCATCTGAAGTACATTTCTCAGAAGTACTTTCACCATTACTCCAGTACAATGTGTTTAAAGCAACAGTACTTTAACTTGTGTACAATTTATTTAAAGTAACTTTATTTTACTTGAGTGCAATATTGTAGTACTCTTTCCACCTCCTGGTATTTGGTCATGAAGCAGTAAGTATTACATACATTCCGACCTGATAGTACTACTAAATGTAAAGGTAACTTCATTTGTCTGTGAAAAATACATTTTCAGTCCGGTAGTGAAGTCGTGCACCGACTGACCGACCGGCTGGAAACCGGAGCAAAGGAAAGAAAGGAAAGGAGAGAAAGGAAAGGAAAGGAGAGAGGGAGAGAGGGAGGCTGAGGAGTGACACACAGGAGCAGATGAGCAGTACAGATGCTCTGCTCGACCCACAGTTCATCGACCCACAGTTCATGTTCTCCCAGGAAGTCCATTCACACAGTGTGTACAAGTGTGTTGTTCTCCAATCTATGACCCACTCACAAAACCATCTCACCACAACCCCCCCCCCCCCCCCCCCCCCCCCCCCAGAGAGGAAATGAGTCAACCACCGAGACAAACGGAGGCAGAGACCACGTTCTCTAACACGTCCTCCCCCTGTAAAGAGAGGTCGAGGCGGGGCTCGTCCTCGGCCAGATGCTGGTCTGTTGTCTCTCTGGAGGACGGCGGGATAATATAATGCGTCCTTTGAGAGAGAGGACAATGGGAGTCAGAGGATGCTTTACGGGACTCTGAGACAGAGAGAGACAGAGAGACGGGCGTCAATGATGTCTTTATTGGCCCTCGCGTTCCTGAATGAGGAAGAAGATCTGCCGCTCTGACAGCTTAACGCCGACACGTTGAGGCTTTGGGGGGAATTATGTCTGATGGCTATTTGAGGAGAGGCTCTCTCTGTCCTCTCTCTGTCCTCTCTCTGTCCTCCGCCGTGTTCAACTAAACACATAATATTTAAGACGCTGCATTGTTACTGTGAACAAAGCCGCTCCAAACACCACGCTGTGTGTAAGCTGCTTCATTGCTTTGTTACGTACCTCCATCTCTCTCTCTCCTTCATTCCCCAGCTTCTCTCTCTCTCTCTCTCTCTCTCTCTCTCTCTCTCTCTCTCTCTCTCTCTCTCTCTCTCTCTCTCTCTCTCTCTCTCTCCTTCATTCCCCAGCTTCTCTCTCTCTCTCTCTCTCTCTCTCTCTCTCTGTCTCTCTTATTTTCACTACTCGTGTCATGTCTTACCTGTCCACTAGGCGTCCTCGGTGAGCTCCTCACCTGTCTGCACAGCTGTAGGCTGCAGTGACGTATTGATCTTAACGTCTTGTTTTACCTACATTATTATGCACCGTTATTTCATATGTATGTAGACATTTAACACTGTTCAGTCAGACTGTAGTATGACATAAATCACATTTTTTTTAATTTCATTGTTATTATTTTGGAAGTTTACGTCTTTGTGTGGACATTTAATAATATTTAGTCATAGCATAGTATTTCGAAAAGAACAAAAAAATCATAAAAAGTAATAGTATAGTGAGTCAAAAAAAAGTAATGAAAAAGTTGTAGTATATTGTCATAAGAATTGTCAAAGAAACGTCTTATTCTTTAGTTATTTGGGCAGTTTAGTCATTTAACACTGTTTAATCAGGCTATAGCATGTTGAATAAAGTAATAAAAAAAGTCATGAAATTACATGAAAACCTCACTGTACAGTATGTGATAAAAAAGTCATAAATAATATAGTATTTATGTCATAAAAATGACAAATAAATCCCATTTTTGTGGCTGACATTTATATCGGTGTGGTCAACAAACACAGTTGAACATGTTTAAATGTTAATCTTAGTCCATGTTTTTAATGGTGAGATGATTAACTTTAGTATTTGGGGAGTTTTCATATTGACGTGGACATTTAATACTGTTTAGTCAGACTATATTATGGAGAAAATTCATAAGTATGAAGTCATAAAACGGTCAGATGAATCCCATTTTCGTGGCCGACAGTCTGGACTGTAATACAGGATTTCACATTTTTATCAGTGAGGACTTTTAATACCGTTTAGGGAATGTGCCATTTACCAAAAAAGAACACCAGCCTTCTGTCCAAACAACACTTCCTCAAGACTTTCACCAGAACACAGAAACATGTTTTCACGGAAGTGTCTCAAACGTCTCACGACGCAACGCTTCCCTGGAAGACGCTCTCGTTGTTTTTGTTCCAGGGAGCTGCAGGAGTCACGCTTCGAGTGGATGCTGGTTTCTCTAGAGGGAGCGATGGGGATTGAGGAGGAGAAGGAGGGATGACGTAGAGGAAAAGGAAGCATTAAAGGAGGTGAACTGTCGGCAGGTGTTGCGTCACGTCTCCGAAGGATCTGAAGTTTCACGTTGTGGATCTTTCAACGTTGTCAAAGCAGGAAAATGTGCAGATTTACGGGGTGTGGGACTCCCCCGATCTCCTTTGGGGGGTCAAGAAGAGAGTAGAAGACTTAAAGCACAACACTACCTTCATCACAACTCCTCCTGCCTCCCGCTTCTCTTCATCCCGACATCTGGTTTCAATCTCAAACTGAGATTACAGACGTAAGCGCTGCAGCAACGTCAACGTCAACGTCAACCTCCTGTGTTGCTCATTTCCAGTTAACCCTGACTGACGAGGACTGCGTGGGGATTCTCATTACGTTCATTTAATTACTAAACTAACTCGTCAACAGAATGATAAGTTCTTCCACGTGTCCAGGCTGAGCGTGAAGGAGGAGCAGAGGTACGGAGGTGACGAACAGCAGGGCGCTGACCGTGGCCCTCCAGAGGTCAGAGGTCAGGAGGCAGGAGATCATGTGTTGGAGGTCGGAGGTTAACAGGTAGAGCGGAGGATGAAAGGTACAGAGAGGTTGTTTATGGCGGAGATCTGTCCGTCTGGACTCCCTGCTGTGACCAGGCTCCTCCTCCTCTGGCTCTGTCTACTGTCGGCTGTCCCTCTGCTTCTGTCCTTCTGTCCATCTCTCTGCTTCTGTCCCTCTGCTTCTGTCCTTCTGTCCATCTCTCTGCTTCTGTCCCTCTGCTTCTGTCCTTCTGTCCATCTCTCTGCTTCTGTCCCTCTGCTTCTGTCCTTCTGTCCATCTCTCTGCTTCTGTCCCTCTGCTTCTGTCCTTCTGTCCATCTCTCTGCTTCTGTCCCTCTGCTTCTGTTCTTCTGTCCATCTCTCTGCTTCTGTCCCTCTGCTTCTGTCCTTCTGTCCATCTCTCTGCTTCTGTCCCTCTGCTTCTGTCCTTCTGTCCATCTCTCTGCTTCTGTCCCTCTGCTTCTGTCCTTCTGTCCATCTCTCTGCTTCTGTCCCTCTGCTTCTGTTCTTCTGTCCATCTCTCTGCTTCTGTCCCTCTGCTTCTGTCCTTCTGTCCATCTCTCTGCTTCTGTCCCTCTGCTTCTGTCCTTCTGTCCATCTCTCTGCTTCTGTCCCTCTGCTTCTGTCCTTCTGTCCATCTCTCTGCTTCTGTCCCTCTGCTTCTGTTCTTCTGTCCATCTCTCTGCTTCTGTCCGTCTGCTTCTGTCCGTCCCTGCTTCTGTCCGTCCGTCTGCTTCTGTCCGTCTGTCCGTCTCTCGCTGTCCTCAGGACCCTCGGACAAACAGGAGGGCGGGGCGATAAGGGCCTCACATTTATATCACGGTGTAATTCTATACCTGCGCCCAATGCTCATGTTTACTGAACAGCACCTGAACACACCATAATGTAACTGAAAGGAACGTCGCTACGTTAGCGATGTCGCTAACGTTAGCGATGTCGCTAACGTTAACTAGCTCCTCCTCCTGCCGATTTCGTCTTATATCACGTATTAACGCAGATCTCCTGATCGCATATTTGTACTGAAAATCGTCCAAAAACTATAAGCAGTAAAACTTTATTTAAACGCTTTGATGGTTAAAACCTATAAAAATAAGTAAGGAAGTAAGTCAGTTCGTTGCACCGCTAGAGCCAACTTTAATGCACTTCTATGCATTTCTAAGTCATTTAAATATATAGTGCCACCTTTTACAATTCACTTTTCCACCAGCGTAAACTTCACATCTACATGATTGCTGCCTTTGAGGCTCTTCGAGTGTATCCAGTTCCAGGGGTCAAGGTTCAGAGTGTGTGTCCAGGTTAGGGCTCCGGTCCAGCTGGGTAACGTCCTGTAGTGTGTGTGTGTGTGTGTGTGTGTGTGTGTGTGTGTGTGTGTGTGTGTGTGTGTGTGTGTGTGTGTGTGTGTGTGCGCGAGTGTGAGAATTTCTTTACATTTAACCGTCACAGAAGCACCATTTCCACAGCGTGACCAGGAGTGTGTGAAACGTGTATATATATTGTGATCTGCAGTGAGCCTCGGAGTGATTTATACACATCTCAGCTGTTTTGTTACAGCGCCTATAAAACAAGATGGCTACCAGACCGTGTGAGAAATAACTCTCCAGACAGTTGGACTGAGCTTAAGTCAAAGCTTAACTTGTCAAATAAATCTGTTGTGTGCAAAATGTTCTGCATGAAGGAAATTTTTTTTATTTTCTATCGTTGTTGCTTCCTGTCGGATGTGACTGAACATTCTGTTCTACACACACACACACACACACACACACACACACACACACACACACACACACACACACACACACACACACACACACTTTGCAGTTACTTAATGGATCAACACCCCAGAGAGGAGAGTCGAGATGGAAAGCTTAGCTAACCCAGCTAGGACCTGAGGCTACTCCACTACCCAGCATGCATCCTGGCTGTCTGATGCCCAATCACAGAAAAAATAAGATGTTTGAAAGCAGTGGGAGGTTTGGTGACTGTTGAGCCCGCGTCTTCACAGAGAGACCTGGATCCATCGTGTTCCAGGATCGAGCTGCTCTTGACGGCGGGACAGCAGGACAGAGAGCAGGACCACGGTGGGACCAGAGGAGGAGGACTCTGCGTTTACATCAAGAGGACTATGGTGGACCAGAGGAGGAGGACTCTGCGTTTACATCAAGAGGACTCTGGTGGACCAGAGGAGGAGGACTCTGCGTTTACATCAAGAGGACTCTGGTGGACCAGAGGAGGAGGACTCTGTGTTTACATCATGAGGACTCTGGTGGACCAGAGGAGGAGGACTCTGTGTTTACATCATGAGGACTCTGGTGGACCAGAGGAGGAGGACTCTGCGTTTACATCAAGGAGGACTCTGGTGGACCAGAGGAGGAGGACTCTGCGTTTACATCAAGAGGACTATGGTGGACCAGAGGAGGAGGACTCTGTGTTTACATCAAGAGGACTCTGGTGGACCAGAGGAGGAGGACTCTGTGTTTACATCAAGAGGACTATGGTGGGACCAGAGGAGGAGGACTCTGTGTTTACATCAAGAGGACTCTGGTGGACCAGAGGAGGAGGACTCTGCGTCTACATCACGAGGACTCTGGTGGGACCAGAGGAGGAGGACTCTGTGTTTTACATCAAGAGGACTCTGGTGGACCAGAGGAGGAGGACTCTGCGTCTACATCACGAGGACTCTGGTGGGACCAGAGGAGGAGGACTCTGTGTTTACATCAAGAGGACTCTGGTGGACCAGAGGAGGAGGACTCTGCGTCTACATCACGAGGACTCTGGTGGGACCAGAGGAGGAGGACTCTGTGTTTACATCATGAGGACTCTGGTGGGACCAGAGGAGGAGGACTCTGCGTCTACATCACGAGGACTCTGGTGGGACCAGAGGAGGAGGACTCTGGTGGACCAACATGTTGAATGTTTAACGTGAAGATGTCGGTACGTTAAGTGTTTCCCGTCGCTGCAGAGCAGCTGGAGAATGTGCGGACGTAAGACCAAAGTCCCCCGTCTTAATTGGCTCTGGTGGTCCTCCTGGTTATGGCCTCGTTAGAACAGCGGAGGCTGTCGGTGCACATTCCTCTGAGAGGTGTGAGTCTGCTGTGTGTCTCCTCTGCGTGTGTGTGTGTCTCCTCGGGCTGCAGACAAAACCAAGGTCCCTGTATCCAGACCCCCATGAGTTCACCACCTCCACAGACCAAAAGCTGCTCCATATCAGGAGGCTTCAGCGCTGAGATGTTCTGCAGAAACAACAATGCAAGACACTGGATGCTTCAGCGTCTAACGCTCTGCATGTTTCAGCTCATTTTGTGAGCCTTCAGCATGTGAATTGTTTCCGTGATGGGAGACCAGAACGTCATTTCCTCCGGGACCCGGAGGTAAACCGCTGCTCCCTCCTCTTTTTAAGAAGCTCGCTCGGTGTTAAATTAGAGCCGACACTAACGTGCTTCTCCCGATGCCGAGGCTGAAGTCAGGCGGTCCTCTCGCTTCGTGAAGAGGAGGCGGAGGGAGAGGGGAACGTGGTTCTCCTGTGTCAGAGATGTGTCCGCTGTTATTAATGATGAGGAGAAGATGAGTTCCTCTGAGAGATGGGGGGGGGGGGGGGGGGGGGGGGGGTTTTCTGGGTCGCCGTCCCAAAAATACGCACAGTCATACAGATGTCAGCTATTTCCAATTTACTGAAAGCCACTCTAGGTTTGACCAGAAGTGAGCAGCGTGGAGTGAGAAGTTCAGGCCAGAGAGAGAGCGCATCCAAACGAGGAGCGGAGGAACGCTCCGAGATGAACTCTGAGCTGCTACAACAACAACAGCAGCGAGCGGTCGCCTCGAGTGAGAGTCGCGTCGGTGAGGGAGAGTTGTGAGCCTCGGTGAAAAAACGCACAAAAGCAAAAGCAGCCAGACGTCGTCACAGCCGCACACGTTCATCGTCAACCTCAAGGAGCAGCTCTGAGAAGTGAAGCAGAAACCAGCAGGAGTTCAGCGCAGCAGACGGTTTACTAAACTAGAATAAAACAACTACTAGAGGATCAACAACACTCTGTTCCTCCCTCTCTCTCACAAACACTGTGGAGTTGTGTGTTTGTTCACGACAACAGAGACCTATAATTTAGAATGAAGACAAACCGCTCTGTGGTCTTCACCCAGGAGACACAACGCTGGAGGTGGAATGTAGCTGAGTACTTGTACTTAAGTACTTCTCTTTAGTACAGTTTTTAGCTCTGCTCCACTACATTTCAGAGGGAAACTTATTGTGAATTTGACTCATTAACTTTATTTATCTAATACATTTTATTTTTTAACAGTTTCTTATGCGCTTTTTCTTGTGTACTTTAAGTCCGTTCTGCTGTTGATACTTCACTATACTTTTACGTACAATCTTGACAGTAATGGAAGAAGTAACTCCTATCTTTTACTTTAGTTAAAGTAGCAATACAGCCAAGTAGAAATACTGTTACAAGTACAAATTCAAAATCTTACTTTAGTGAAACTAGTTAAAGTAAACTAATGTAGCAGAATTCCAGAATGATAATTAAACACGAGACAACGTTAATGTGTCACTTTAATGTTGCCGCCGGGTAACGGTAACAGTAGAGCTCATTTTAGTTACTTTATATACTGTGGTTTCAATAAAGTCTCATCTTAACTTAAAATAATAATAATAATACATTTTGTGTTTTGCATCTGAATCTGCAAAGTAACTCATAACTTAAGTTGTGAAATAAATGTACCGAAGTCAAAAGTGCAATGTTATGTAGCAGTAAATGGATATACTCAAATACCTCAAAAATTGTAATACTTGCATAAATGTACTCAGTTACTTTCCACCACTGTATTTTGTATGTGGAACTTGTAATGGGGTATTTTTCAATGGCGGTATTACAACTTAAAAGTTGCCGTCTGGTTCTGAACCGGTCTCGGTTTAAATCATGCAGCTTCACCAGAAACTCCTTCAGCTCAGACCGTATCGCTGGACCCGCTGGATAGAAGGGAGGCACTGGAGAACCAGAACCAGGACTGAGCGGACCCTGCTGCACTAAAATAAGACTGTTTTCTTAATAAGGGAGTCTGACTCTCAGAGACAGTACCGCTTACGTCCACAGGGACCGCCAGAATCAACGCAGAATGAAAGTTCCTCTGAGTAGCTTTAAGTTAAAGGATCTGAATACCTGGACCCGGTCCGTAACACACAGTGAGGCCTGTAGCTTCTGTAACGCCACATCCAGTGAACCTCCAGTGTATTTAATGTCTAACGCGCCGTGGTTAAAGAGCCCCCCCCCCCCCCCCCCCCCCCCCCCCCCCCTTCAGTATCGCACTACCAGGAAAGCTCTGCTAAATCATTCACATCTAAAAAGCCATCTGCTGAGCTGGTTTAAGCCGCCTCCTCCTTCCACCTGCATGTTTCCTGCCTCTGCTGGAGTCTGGTGACGGAGGAGGTTCCTCATATGAGCCTCATGTTGACGGTGCCTCCCGTGTTTATTGTTGTTTTTTTAGGGCGATGAAATGAGTTAAAGCCGAGTTTTCGTTTATTTAAATGCTCATCGGTTCTCGGTCGGAGATGAGAGGATGAGTTGTAGCTCCGCTGACTCGAGGCTTCAGTGCACAGCGTTACGCTGCTCCGTCTGCGTGACCTCTTCACCTCATTTTGGGTCAAAGGGCACAGCTAAAGGGACTACTTTTTATTAGCGTCATCCGTCCTCCTTTCAGCTGGCGTACGTTGAGAGGAGCCTCTGTGGAGATGAATCCACACGTGTGATGATACGTGTGTTTTTGTCAGGGCTCTGTAGTCTCTGATGATGCTACGCTATGAGCAGCTGATCCCTGTTGATGACAACAGGAGGACCGCTAGTTAACGTTAGCGACACCGGAGCTAACGGCTAACGTACGATACGGCCAATCATTGGTAAAAATGAGTATTGGGCAAAGGTCAATTAAAAGGTCGTTTTGATGTGTACGTTGTTTTGAAGGAGAATAAAATGGATGTTAGAGAGTCTTGTTTATCACCTGCTGTAACATAACAACAACAAAAACCATCTTTATCTACCAATATGGTTCATGTTCCGATGACATTCAGTGTCAACGAGGACGAGAAAACTTAATTGTGACGTCTCTAACGGTTAGATTTGCTCCACATTTTTCCTGCCGACCCGTAACTCAACACCGTGATCCGATCCGTGACTTTTGTGAAAATACAATAAAATAAAGAAAGAGTTGTAAAGACTGTACCTCCTTAAAAACAAACCTCATCTCACAAGAGAAGAAAATGTAGAACGGGTCTGTACCTCCTGC
Source organism: Cebidichthys violaceus (assembly GCF_023349555.1). NCBI lineage: Eukaryota > Metazoa > Chordata > Actinopteri > Perciformes > Stichaeidae > Cebidichthys > Cebidichthys violaceus. Next base: position 1,863,872 of record NW_027176539.1, on the reverse strand, counting down.
TGGGAACACACACACACACACACACACACACACTCTCCGTCTCACTCGGCCCATGTACGGGTGAAATAATGTGAGGTGTGTTTCAGAGGTGAGTGATAATCTATCAGAAACACATGCTGTGCCGTTCAGCTGCTCAGGTCTTCGTCTCGTTTACTCCCCGTTTGCACCTCTCAATTCTTTTCTTTTTTTTTTCTGCGCTGCAGCCAAACTCTGCAGTTATTCTCTTTTTTTTCCTCCCTCTGTCATCCCCCCTCCTTTACATTTTCTCTCTGTCTCTCTCTCTCTCCCGGTCTGGGACAGCAAGGCCTACACGGTAAATCCACTCCTGCCGTCCTGTCCGTGCGTTGGATGCAAAAAAAAAAAAGCCTTCCACAACTGTTGCCCATCGGTAACCCAAAACGAGGGACCTTTTTATGCAACGCTCCTTTAACATTCTCCTCCTGCCGATCTGTCTCTAAATCCCTGACTTCGTCCTGTGAATGAAAAGCACATCATTTCACATTTTGAAGTCCATTTTGTGGACGAAATGCATGCAGGAGGACACGCATCCCCCCCCGAGGTTAAAGCGGCCTTTCCGGTAAAAGAAAAAATCCAGATGCAACGTTTTCTGAACGCCAATGCGAGCAGTGATCCTATCTCATGTTGCCTGCCAGATGGCAATTTGCCGGCAAGGCATGTCAAAGGGCATGAAATGTGGCGATGGTCGTCAGAGAGAGAGAGAGAGAGAGAGAGGAGAGAGAGAGAGAGAGAGAGAGAGAGAGAGAGAGAGAGAGAGAGAGAGAGAGAGAGAGAGAGAGAGAGAGAGAGAGAGAGAGAGAGAGAGAGAGAGAGAGGAGCAGAGAGAGAGACGATGGCGAGGGTTGTTTTTCACCACCTCTCCCCTCGTCCGGCCTTCACGCCGGAGCTCAGCGGGAATATTGTCTGCTGATCCACATATCACACATTCCTGTGTGAATATAGAGGGGGGGGGTAAAAGGGAAGCAAAGACGAGGAGGAGGAGAGCGGTGATTTGATGCAGACGAGTGGGCACAGAATGAGGTCGGCAGGCCGTGCAGAGGAACACATCATTCAACCAAAAGATCGACGAATCAAGATCAAAACCGACAGTCACTGATCAACAGGTGATGGGATTAGTCTGTATGAGTTATACAGCTGTGTGTGTGTGTGTGTGTGTGTGTGTGTGTGTGTGTGTGTGTGTGTGTGTGTGTGTGTGTGTGTGTGTGTGTGTGTGTGTGTGTGTGTGTGTGTTTTATTTTGGCAGAGTTCCCCGTAAGGCTCTCCACTTTGGGGAAATGAGGGCTGGTAACTGGACGCGTCCCCTCGCCAGTGAACTCACTAAAACGTCACTGTGAGCACGGACACACTTACAGCGTGGCAAGGTTTTCGTCATATTTTTCCTTCCCCATGCCCAGAAATGTCCATAACTTTGTGACATTTTGCGCTCATCCGCTTTCTTGCCAAGAGTCCGATGAGACGAGTAGATACCGCTCTCATGGGTGGAGGACCGGGGAGCAGGAGGAGACTGCAGGACTGGCTCCGACTTTAAGGGATTTGTACAGAGTAGATAAGAAAACATCTACTGTATTAAGAATGAGCTTTTATAGCAGCTTCCCTCTGTTTCCAGCCTTTGTGCTAAGCTAAGCTAAGCTAACCAACAGCTGGCGGTAGCCTAATATCTACTGCGCAGGCGGCAGAGTGGTATCAATCTCTTCAACTGACTCTTGTCATAAATATTGAATAAGCTCATGCCAGTTAGCTTATCTAAGCACAAAGACTGGAAACTACAGGGATGCTAATCTCTTCTGCTGATGGATGCCTGACCCTCGTCAACCGATTATTAACAGTTAACCGGTAGGATTAGGGTCTTGTGTGCAGGCTGCTGTGGTTTGAAGTGCTTAACAAGCCGCCCAGCTGCAACCGTACACTTCTGCACAAACGAGGTTAAGAGTACGTCCACATTACTCCGTTTTCGTTTGGAAACGCATATGTTTTGCTACGGTTACACTGAGCGTCCGCACTACGCCGGCGTTTTGGAGCACCGTAAACGGAGGAGTTTAGAAAACGATCCCGAAGCCGGATAACTTTGGAAACTCCGGGTAGCGTATTCGTGTGGACGGACGGAAACGCATACGTTTGGAAACGATGACGTAGACACCGGCGATCGACTACCAGGTTAACTGACAACTGATCACAGGCGTTGCTGACCTTGTTGTCTTTACTAGCAGCTGTTGTCCAGTTAAAGTCTGCATGTCTGTGGAGGAAACAACTGTTATTGTAGCGATCGCTGAGAGAGAGAGAGAGAGAGAGAGAGAGAGAGAGAGAGAGAGAGAGAGAGAGAGAGAGACCCCGCAGCGCTGTAACTAACGTTAAGTCTGAAAAATAAAACGTATGAAACTTTCCACGAACTGTATCTGTTTGAGTTTATAGAGGAAGATTTGAGAGAAGATCTTAAGTATCAAACACATACTTACGATCATTAAAGACTACTTTATTACTCTGGTTGCTTAGTTACAAAATACGACAATCTACTTCCTGTTTACATCAGCGCATGCCCAGTGAACGTGAAGAGTCACGTGATATTCGTTTCCAGGCGTGTAATATGGACGGAGATCACTTCGGAAACGATGGCTGAAACGCCGTGTGGATGGAGATCGTTTTTGTTTGAAAACTCCGTTTCCAAACGAAAACGGAGTAATGTGGATGTAGCCTAAATCCTGCAGACGCATGATGGATGCAGAGCCCAGGATCTACTTTACTTCATATGACGTTCATGGCATTTACATCTAAGGCAAGAGTGGTCAGTTGCACAATAAGAAAAGAATACAGTATGTATGTTGTGATTCTGAAGATAAGAACGGTAAAAGAGATCAAATAAAACGACATCCCATCAAAGCAAGTCCATACAGATGGGTTTTAAGGAGTGATGTGAAAGAGGTCACTGATTGTTGCTCATCTCCTCTGCCAGGTCGTTGCAAAGCCGAGGGGCCCTGATGGCAAAAGCCCGGTCTTTGTGCTAAGCTAAGCTAACCGGCCGCTGAGGGTAGCTTCATTGCCCTATACACAGACAGAGCGGTAGTCTATCAATCTTCTTTGTCTAAGTCTTTGCAAGAAAGCAAATAAGTGTTCAATCATTCCTTCATGCTGCTGCTGCAGAAAAGAGCGGGACCTCATTAGAGAGAGACGCCTCCGTCGGCGAACAATAGAAGGCTGGAACAGTCAGAGAGGTGTGAGGCCGTCACCCTCTCCAGATCTCATGAATTCATGAAATACGGTTATGTTGTCAGCGCCCTCCCTTATCTTTTTTTAATTAACTGGCAAAGGTTCAGTGCGCGATGTGTCAAAGTTCACCTCACCGTCCTCCCGTTTCACGCCCAAAAAGCCACCGAGCGAAATTGAAAAAATTCCACTCTACATTATTATTATGTTTTTATGGAGAAATTAATCTTCGCTCGGAGAGGAAAATGGCCTTTGTTCGCGCTTCCTGAAAGTTCTAGAGATGATGTTAGAGAGGAGAGATTAGGTGATGGAGAGAGTGCATGTGGATGAGGAGGGAGGGATGAGTTCAGAGGGCAGGTAAATATCACCAGCAGGACGTCCAACAGAGACCGAAAGGGCACCGGTGGGAGTGGGAGTGATGGTGAGAGTGAGAGTGAGGCGTTTTATCTGCGCGGTGCGCAATCAGTAAGAAATTTCATTACAGATATATTGTAGTTTAGACGTTATCAGGAGCAGGAGAGAAAGACAACACAGGCAGACGGGAGGAATAAATGAAAAGAAGGGCTCAGTCTGACCTGTGACCCCGCCTCTCAGTGGGCGCAGGAAAGCCGTCACTCACCCCGTCACTCACCCCCGTCCGCCTCGGCTTATCTCGCCCCGTATTAAATGATCCCATTTCCACAGGAAAAGAGAGAGAGAGGGAGGGATGTGGGGTGTGGTGACTCCCCTGAACCAACAGAACTTCAAACCCGTTTTTTGGGAGTGTCGGTTCATTGCGCACCGGCTGAACAGTAATAGAAGAGCTGAAGGAATTGGTGGGTTTTTTTTTGGTACCAAACAGTTCTGGGGACTCCCTGAGAAGAAGAACGGTCCACTGTGGAGCCCCCTCCGAGACGCTACATACCTTCAGAGGCTTTCTTCTGTTTGCACTCACACCGCCAAAAGGAACGCTTAAGTGACGGAAGCCGCCCAGTTCCGTTTGCTTCGTTCGCTACAAGCTCTCTGGACTTTGTAATATAAGAATAAATAGACAACTCTGTGACGTGCCACAAACATATAAACACAATCAACATAACCGTTTCATAAATAATTGTAACAAAGTAACAATTTCAGTTAGAATCGGCTTCTTCGGCTCGGTGGGTTAGTCTTTGTGCTACCGGGTTAGCCAGTGTGCTACTGGGTTAGCTTTTGTTCTACTATGTTAGCCTTTACACTACTGGGTTAGCCTTTACACTACTGGGTTAGCTTTTGTTCTACTATGTTAGCCTTTACACTACTGGGTTAGCCTTTACACTACTGGGTTAGCTTTGTTCGACTATGTTAGCCTTTACACTACTGGGTTAGCCAGTGTGCTACTGGGTTAGCTTTTGTGCGATACGGTTTGCCTTTGAGCCACTTGGTTAGCCTTTGTGCTACTGGGTTAGCCTTCAAAGATTCAAAGATTCAAGTATAATTTATTGTCATTATTTAACACGGGGATGCACGACGAAATGCAGTTGTAGCCCATTTTCAACACAAGAAAAACTTGACAAACAAATTTGCATCTGAGGAATGTAAACAGCAGCAACAAAAACAATTCTCTGGGTGAATAATATGGCCGACATCTTAACATTAAAAACTCAACATCAGGTCCGCCCATTGAGTGCAGCTTGATCCGGGATGCCTCGATGGAGACGGGTCTCTGTAAAGATGTGGGCTCAATAGTCACAGACCTCCAGTCGCTGGGATTGCCTGAAGTCTTATTTCATCCATATTATGTTTTCTGCGACTGAACATCAGACAGCCAGGGTTAGGCTGGGTTTGCCTCGGGTCCTAGCTGGTTAGCTTAGCTTCCATCTCGGCTCTATATCGTTGTAAATTAGATATGAATCTGAGCCTGAGCTGATCGCCCTCCTCTGGCTAATAGCTGGACACCATTCTCTCCTTCCTTCGGCGTTTTCCCTCTCAGCCCTAGATTTTATTTTAGGTAATGTAATTACGTTTTCCAGCAATCCTTTAAACGGATACCAAAACAAAAAGAAAATGAGAAACACATTATTTTTGGATCTGCTCACAACATTTTTCCACTTTTAGCTTTTGGATCAGGGATTAGCAGCTGAATGAAGGCCATCCCGCTCTCTTCCTGTCTCGAACTTCCTGTTTCCTGTGTTCTAGGAAATGAGGCGCACATGTGTTTTACTAATCCATCCCAGAATGTGGAATATGGTTCTAAATAAAATATGTTTGTGAGGCTCACAACACAGCCTCCCTCTCGCAGTTGGCCAGTTTGGTCTAGCAGGTCTGGCTAGGGTGGTCGGGGATCATCTCAAGGGCTGATGGACCTTTTTCCGATGTTGAACGTATTCTGTCATATAAGCGCTCCAGTAATAAACACGAAAAATCATCAAAGTCAGACAAAAACTGTAATGAAAATTGCCGCCAATTTATGCTATTGGGTTAGCCTTTATGCTACTGGGTTAGCCTTTGTGCTACTGGGTTAGCCTTTGTGCTACAGAGTTAGCCTTTATACTACTGGGTTAGCCTTTATATTACTGGATTAGCCTTTGTGCTACTGGATTAGCCTTTGTGCTACTGGTTTAGCCTTTGTGCTACTGGGTTAGCCTTTGTGCTACTGGTTTAGCCTTTGTGCTACTGGGTTAGCCTTTGTGCTACTGGGTTAGCCTTTGTGCTACTGGTTTAGCCTTTGTGCTACTGGGTTAGCCTTTGTGCTACTGGGTTAGCCTTTGTGCTACTGTTTTTTGGTTTGTATTTGTTACAAACTGTTGTTTATGTTTTGTGTTGTATGTTGTGTATGAGGCTAATGTTTTTTTGTTTTTAAATGGCTGTTGCCTGTGATTCATTCAGCATGTGGTCCACCAGTCATGGTACACTTACGTCACTCATGGTTCCTCTTGTTCTGGAGAGTACCTACTTTGAAAAAGTTCCTCCAAATGGCCACGATTGTTCTTGCGGTGGGGACACAATAAAAATAAGGTTTCCTAGAGCTATTGGAAAGTTCCACCTGTCTCAATACGCCTGTTGAACAAAAGCAGGATTTCAATGTAGATAAATGAGAAAATGAGTGGGATCTAAGCAGCTTTTGAGTTTCTTTGAGACGTTTTTCTACAGTCCTAGCGGGTAGATGCAGTCGGTGTTGTGGTGCGGAGCATCTTGAAGGTGTGTGGGTGGAATAATGAACTGTATAAAAACGAGTTGAAATCTCATCCAGAGGGGGTGGGACACACATTTCCTGTTTACCCAGTAAATTTGAAATCCTAGTAAAGGTAATTGGATATTTATGGAACAACTGGATTAAAACGTGGAACAGTTTCTTTCCCCTCCCTTAGCCATAGATTTGATTTTTGGTAATGTAATTTACGTTTCAAGGCAATCCTTGAGATGGATACCAAAATATAAAGAAAATGAGAAACACATTATTTTTGGATCTGCTCACAACATTTTTCCACTTTTAGCTTTTGGATCGGGGACTCTTGAGCTGGATGAACCATCGCGTTCTCTTCCTTTCTTAAACTTCCTGTTTCCTGTGTTCTAGGAAATGAGGCGCACATGTGTTGTTTTTTTTAATCCATCAGAGAATGTGGAATATGGTTGTAAATTAAAATATTGTTGTGAGCCCCCCCCCCTCCCCCCAGGGTAATAGCTGGACACCATTCATTCATGAACTGGCATCAGACAGGATATGAATCCACCACTGACTCACTGATCAGTAAAAGTCTCTGTGGCTTTTGGACTGACTCTACAGATATGTTTATGACTCAGTGCAACACTTTCTTTATTTTAACGGCTTTCATGTTCACACGGTATAATTCACACAACCTGACACACTGTACAACGTCACGCCTCACTCTCACAAGTATTAGTAATAGGCTGTTACACACACACACACACGTATATACTCAATCTAGTCTTGACTGTAATCGGCTGATTGAAGACACATGAATAGTATCGCCCCGTGTTACCAAACACAGATTGAATTTGCACTGGTGTGTTTTGTCACTCGAGGGCAAATCAACTCATAAATTAAAAATAGTTTCCCAAAAGCCCCTCGTGTGCCTCATGGTTTACGTTAAAGGGGACATATCAAACTCATTTTAACATTCATGCTTGTATTGTGGGTTTCTACTAAAACGTGTGTACAAATTTAATGTTTAAAAAAAACCCATTATTTTTCTCTTACTGCCTGTCTGAAACATACCTGTATTCACCCTCTGTCTTGAGGCTTCAAAAACAGTCCGTCAAACCAATGGGTGACGTCTCAACGATTAAGTCCACTTCTTAAACGCAGTCCATGTCCGCAACCTGAAAGATCTAGTGTGAAACATGGCAGCCGGCGCCGTGAAGAGGACGTACTACACATGTAGATATAAACTCATTCTAAGGTTAGGTAGATTATACCCTAAATGAAACACGTCATACTGTTATATTCCATTTCTTCAAGTAGATGCTGCTGAATGTCACACACCGTACAAGTGTTGTCTAACCAGTGTGTTTACAGCCTGGTTCTGTTCCACCGGCACATCTTTCGTGCATTATCTCAAAGCGGTGAGGAGCGCTTTTGACACTCCGCCTCATTCGGTGTCACCGTTGTCATGACGTCGTGATAGATTTGGGGCGACACCATGTTTTATGGGGCCTAAATGGAGGCCGCCACATAAGCGGGGGTTAGAGATGAGTTGGGATCCTCGGTTGGACTGCGGCCGCTAATCGGCTCATGACCCGCAAGACATTCCGTATGAAATCCTGTGATTGATGGAGACGAGGGGGAACCGCACGCTGCGGAAACCCAAGAGACCCGGAGCCATGGGCTCAGAATCAACACATGAGGACGCACAGCGTCGAGGCGCTGGTACCCACGCTGCGACTGTATAAACACAAACATGCTTCCACTGCGTTCTTTGACAGTGGAACGCCCCGTAGTAAGTTGGCAGGATTCTGGTTCCCACAAGAACCGCAGCCCGAAGCCAGCCAGACCAGACCAGCCAGCCAGCCCTCGTCCCGGGCCTCCATCCGCATACCGTGAGGAGTCAAAAGCAGACAGACTGGAGCGCTTAAAAGGGTGTTTAAGAACCTCTAAAGACCCCGTGACTCTGGTTGGACCGGGGAGGGTGGGGGGCTCCATCCACCATCCACATACAAACAACAACACCACCACCAGTGGATCAGAACAAATCAAGAGCTGGTTTGTGAGACCGGGTTCAGTCCCAGTTCTTCCAGCTTCACACAGAGGAGGAGGGAGGAGTGGGTGGGTTAGGAGGATTATTATAAATGTGGCAGTAATTTAGATTCCTCATAATGTTGTCAGATCCACCGCAAAGCATTCCCAGCTTTGGGGAAGAACTGCTCTTCACAACAGTCACATATCTTCTGTTTGTCCGTCCATTATCTTCTGTTTAACGAACAGGGATGGACCCCAGCTGGACTAGCCAGTACCGATCAGATATACCCGTGTTTGATTCATAGCTTTGTGTCAGTGTAGGGTGACATCAGGCATTAAAGTACGTGTGTGTGTGTGTGTGTGTGTGTGTGTGTGTGTGTGTGTGTGTGTGTGTGTGTGTGTGTGTGTGTGTGTGTGTGTGTGTGTGTGTGTGTGTGTGTGTTTAGAGGATGATAAATGAGCAGGTATCAGGCTGACCTGTTGTCACTATTATGCATGATTATGCAGTCATTGCTATTGTTTTATATTTGGATGATGTGTATTTATGTATTTAAAGGGCCACAACACTCCATCTAGTGGTCGTCATTGGTACTACATTGAGAAACTGGCACTGTGTGGGTGAAGGAAGCTAATTAGCACGAGAGGAAACTGTGTTCAACAAGAGCTAGCATGCTGCCGTAGTAATGTTCCGGTGGACTCTTTCTGAGGAACCCTGAACAAAGGCCTGTCCCCCCCCCCCCCCCCCCCAGACCTGCCATTAGGACTAATGGGAAGTCTGCAAGCTCAGCACTCTCTGGCTGTTTACGTTGATCACTGGTAAAGAGATGGAGTTGACGATCCTGGTTCAGATGTGGGTTCGTATAGCCATCACCACATCAGGCTCAGCTGGGGCTCGTTAGCTGCTGATCAACATCCTGAAGGAAAAACAGGACATAGACCCCTAGTGGACGGGAGGGGTCGTCACACCCGGCAAAAAAAAAGCACCGGACCGAAGTAGCGTGAGCGCTGATCCGCAGTGTCCTAAAGGTTCCTCTGGGGAAAAAAAAGGCCGGAGAAGGTTTCCGGTAGCCGGGCAACGTTATGACGGCGATCTGTAAACTGTAACGCCGTCCACCTGACCCCGGCTGGGAAGCATCCTCCACTCAGACCCCGTCTCAACTCAACTCAGACCCACTTCCAGACTCCCTCACCGCACCGCCGGCGCCCCCGGTGCACAAGTGACACCAGTCAATGACGGCGAAAGTGGGGTCTTCCAGGAACAATAGACTCACAGAGAGGTTATTTATAGCGGGGGGGGGGGGGAGGAGATGACCAGCAAAGGCTCTATCGGTGTTCCGGCACAGAGACGAGGGTTTGATGGCTGTGCCAGGTGACATCCTCTTCCTCTCTCTGTGTGTGTGTGTGTGTGTGTGTGTGTGTGTGTGTGTGTGTGTGTGTGTGTGTGTGTGTGTGTGTGTGGGGGGTTGGGTTGGGTTGGGTTCTACAGCCGCCACATCAATCATCTTGTTCTCTCTGCCTGACTGCGTTTGTGCGCACGAGTGTGTGTGAATTATTTACATCCTGTACTCGGCGTTGGAATATAGACCAGGGTTCATGACTATCAAACTACAGTGAAACAGTGAAAACAGTTACTGAATAATAAAGAGATGCTGCACGTCACAGTCATTCTTGGAAGCTGTTTGCTAAAGAAAAGAGACGAGACTTCTTCCTCAGTTTGTCTGTTTTCCTCCATGTTGTTGTTGTCTGTAGTCGTCATTGTGTTACTTGATCTCTGCTGTTCCTCCGCTACCTTTCCTTTTCCACCGTGTTCCAGTTTCTTCTTTATTTACTGTCATGACTGCTCAAACATGAGGAGTAACGACACGTCGACATGGATCTGATGTGAGGGTTTCAAAGGCCGAGCGGTTCTGGTGAAGTGCACCGGCGCCTCAAGTGTCTCGGTGGATGAGTCCGACGCTTCACAGCCTTCAGAGTGGGATGGGGGTGTGGACCCTTGTAGACCAATACAGGTTGTATTTGCTCCTCTTTTATCCGTTGCACCTCCAACAAAATCATTGAAGCCTGCAAAATGGAACCGAGCCCGGCGTGTTCGAGGCCCGCCACCGCCGAGACCAAAAGGTTTACATCTCCGTGTCAGACGGACGGACGGACAGACAGACGGATGGGAGGAGAGACCCGAGTCACCGAAGCCGGTGAACGCAGAGACACGGAGGTCCGAGCGTCAGCTGTTGGAGCAAAGTCAGTCAAAGATGTGCAGAATGTCGCACAGGTTCATGTGTTCGGCGTCCCGACGAGGACACGGATCGGTGGGTGGTCGCCGCGTGGGCGTGTGACCCGTCCCCACGGTTACCACCGGGGACATACCGGGGGACATACCGGGGACATACCGCGGTGAGTCAGGCTGCTCAGACGGCATCCCGGCTGCTGCTCGGTGTCGCTGTGTGACTGTATATAATTACAGTATTTATGCAAATGTCTGAGTGTTTACGGTGGAAGGTCATCGTGTTCTCGTCTTAATGTTGTTGACGTTGCTATTGTTCTGCGGGATTCCTCTGCAGCCACAGCTCTTCTTCATCGCTCCTCCTCTTGTTTGTTCCCTTCTCTCCTTCTCTCCTTCTCTCCTCCTGTGGATCCTTCCCAACCTGGATGCTGGTTGTCGTCTCCTCCAGTGTAATGTTTCTTCACCCTCGGACCATTAGCAGCGCACCGGATCAGCCTCCAAGTCATGGGGCTCTTTTCTCATTTCCCGGATTTTGTGCCTCCTTGATTCCTCCCTCCTCGCTCCTCCGGCTTGTGACCGAGAAAGTCCCGTATAGGAGGCTAGGAGGTGAGGAAAGGAATGAGGAGGCCTCTCCAAACTATGGGTTGGTGATTTGGACAATGTTGACAAGGCCAAGTACAAAACAAAAAACTAAATTCACTTTGGGGGGGGGGGGGGAGGAGTTTAGAGTCTTCTGCGGTTTCGCTCGTCTTTGTCTTCCACTAAAATCATTTTTTACTGCAAGAAAACAAATTTCTTTGAATGTGGAAACCTCAGAGCATAAACAAGCTGGTGTTTGTTCAGAACATCCCGAGTCCTCCGGAGGAATGGCATGCCTCAAACCCGTCGGTTATCTGTGTGTTCATGCCTTTTTGTTTTTCGTGGTGTCTTTATGCCAGAGCTTTCTAGAAGTGCAAACCCCCCCCCCCCCCCCCCCCCCCCCCTCCCCCGAAGGAGTCAAAGGTCGCGTCCTGAGAGACGAGACTCTGGTTCTGAAGTTGAACAAACAACAGAGGCGATGACGGCCGCCCGTCTAATCTAGCGCTGGAGGACGATGGCGTGTAAGCGAAGTGGTCGATGGAAGGTAACGCCGCGCAGCTGCTAATGATGTGCGGGTTTGACAGGCGCAGATCTGCGCGATACAGGCGACCGTCTCCCAGAGCGACTTCTTCCCCAGAACAGCTTGTGGAGATTACTCTCCCAGCAGGTGATGAACGTATCGCACACTAGACGTCTTCTCTTTCCCCCTCACAGCCAGAATCTAGACGGGGAACTGGATCAGTCGACCTGAACCTCCTGAAGGAGAGAGAGAGAGACCTCTCACTACAGAGGATACCTGTGGACCTTTTTATATCAAGGAGACGTGTCGTTGATTTCAGTGCTCGTCCACGAACATTTAGGTATCTGGAGTGAGACCGTATACAGGAAGTGGACCGTTGGTTTGTGGACTACAGTTTAGAAGCCAGTTTTTCTAAAGTGACCACATCTGGACTGAGGAGGAGTGACGTAGAGACACCGTACACGTCTCTGGTAGAGACCTGTCAATCACTGTGTAGCCCCGCCCCCTAAATCGTCCCCTGCTTCTGGTCTGTTTGACTCTAAATGGAGCATAATGTACTAAATGAACATCATGCTGTATTGAAGAGACTGTAAAACTAGAGACTGAGACCATAAACTCATGTTTACAATGTTTACTGAGGGAATAAATCAAGAGAGAAGTAGTCATTTTAGACTAGACTTCTATACAACCAGAGGAGTCGCCCCCTGGTGGACACTAGAGAGAATGCAGCTTTAACACTTGAAGCTTTAGCTTCACTCTTCAGAACCGCAGATTAATACAGGTATATTCAGCATGAACACACAAGCATGAAGCTGAACCTGATCAGGATCATGTCTGTAAATGTGTCTTTACTGGCCTGTAAAGAAAGAACACTTGTGCCAACAGCTGGGAATGCTAACGCTACGCTGCAGTGATTCACCAGGATGAGAAACAGTTCTCTATTTCTCTGCTTTACTGCAGTAAATTCTGCTTTTATTTAGTTGTCTCGTCAGCTGTTTCCTCCTCAGTGTCTACAGATCGATACCGTGAGACAGCTTCTCCTCACACTAACGAGAGGTAACTGCAATCAGCTGTGAGATATCAAGCTAATGTAGCGTAGCCGTGTGTGTGTGTGTGTGTGTGTGTGTGTGTGTGTGTGTGTGTGTGTGTGTGTGTGTGTGTGTGTGTGTGTGTGTGTGTGTGTGTGTGTGTGTGTGTGTGTGTGTTCCTTGCACTGTGTTGGGAAGTCTTTAATTGAAACCAGGGACTGAAACAAAGCGCACACACGTTTGTGAGTAGCGGCCCAAAAAAACAAAAGTACAAGATGCATATAGTAGCGTCTATCTCTGGACTCTGTCCCGCGTGATGCACATGCTGTGCGCGTGTGTGTGTGTGTGTGTGTGTGTGTGTGTGTGTGTGTGTGTGTGTGTGTGTGTGTGTGTGTGGGGGGGGGGGGGGGGTATAGAGGCCCTTTATGGGTGTTCAGATAACATATGAAATACACTTCCTGTATATCTGATATTTGTTTTCTTATCTTTCTGGCGGCGCTGCTCTCCACTCCGGTTTGACTTTCAGTGGAGCCGTGCTGGTTTGTTACAACACACCATCTATTTTAAACCTCCCAATCTCTCTCACACACACACACACACACACACACACACACACACACACACACACACACACACACTCCGATTCCACTATCATTCCAAACGTGGCAACCCGTGTGGTTGATGCCGCTGTTGTTCAGGTGTGAGGAGCGTTCTGTGGACGTGTCCTCAGCTCAGTCACAGTAAATGTGCGTCTTTAACAGGAACCAACGAGACGACGGTTCACAACGCTGAGCGGAGGAGAGAGGAGACGAACGGAGACACATGTCCACACACACACACACACACACACACACACACACACACAGTGTTCACTGTAAATGCAGCCGATGGTTGTTTTTACTGTCGGCAGACGAACACGTGACTCGATGTGAGGTCAGAGAAACGGTTGGAAACAAATCAGTGTTTGGTGTTTTTGTATTGTGTGGAGATGAAGGTGGGGGATGTATAGAGAGAGGAAGACTTGGATCCACGTCCTCCTCCTCCTCCGGCGCTGTGGGCCCGGTGCCGTGTTGATGTAAAGGTGAAGTACCGAGCGAGGGTACCGAGCCCAGAGAGGCCCGGCGTGCGTCTCTGCCAGGATCCCTCTCTGAAAAAACCCATGGTGGCAATCTCCACGGAGCGCCGAGAGGGGAGGAGCCAGAGGACACGGAGGAGGAGAGTCTGAGGGGGGACCAGGTACTCCACCTCCACAAAGACCCGACTCTCTTTTCCATCAGAAATGGAAGTTGCTTCGGATTTCACAGCTTAAGATGAGCTCTGTGACACATTTTTGCGGCGTAAGTCTGTTGGTCTCAGGTGAGTCCATCATGACGAGGAGCTCAGAATTTAATGTTTTTTATAGGATCTGGTTAAAGTTAAAGGTTCATTTGGGGCGAGATTCTAAATGAGAACATGTTGAATAATAAAATACTTGACGTATGAAATGTAACGATTTAAAGCTTCGATTTGGCTGCTTTTCCCGACAGAAGCGTTCGTCACACATGACGTGTTTTAAAGGCCGTCGTAAAGATGAGAACCTGACGATGACGATGGTTTTTTACAGCTTTTGACTGTAATGAATGGTGTCGTTTTGGCAAACGTTTAAAGAAAACATGCTTTTCGATCCCGCCGGGCTGGTTTTTGGGGGTTCAGAGGATTAAGTCGTTGCACTGAGGGGTCTCTACACCCTGGACCTGGTTTTCAGCTGAAGCCCCTCCACGCCCGACACGCCCAGCGCCGCTTGGCTCTCGCGCACGAAAACAGTCGTCAAGCTGTCACATCGGCGAAAAGCCGCCGTAGTTTTAGCTCGCATTAATTAGGTGATGTAATGTGCGACGTAGGAACCTCAAGCCCGGAGCCATTAAGCTGCACTTAAAGTATTCAGAACATATCATTTGACGCCGTTCGTCTTCCTCCGCTCGGCTCGGCTCTGTGGTCAAAGGTTGTGCGGTTCCTGCGTGGTTAAAAATCACTGCGTGCCACACGCTCCGCTGATTTACGCTCGATTCAGAGCGTCAAAGCAGATAGAAGCTCCGGGTCTCTGTGGTGAAACAACACGGCGTTACGAGCAGCTGTGCAAGTCTCATGATGTTCTTTATAGCAGAACTCTGCAGAACAAATACATGGAGCAGCATCCTGTCCTGGGTTCTGTCTGCGCCTAGAGGTTCCCCCGTGAGCTGCGACAACACGCAGATCACACGGAACCCTCCTGAGACAGGGAGTAGTGTGTGTGTGTGTGTGTGTGTGTGTGTGTGTGTGTGTGTGTGTGTGTGTGTGTGTGTGTGTGTGTGTGTGTGTGTGTGTGTGTGTGTGTTGAGAGGTGGAGAGAAGATCTGGTGGAGCAAACTTAAGATGACAAGAGTTCACAAGTTCACCAAATGTTGAGAAATCACTGTTGACTTTTCGTTTATGTTGAAAGTGTTGCTATGCTATGCTACGCTATGCTATGCTACGCTAATGCTGCTGGGTTCAGGTACAGGGTCTGAATAGAGAGAGAGACCAGGATCAGACTCTCTCCATTAGTGCTTTTACACCAGTCAGTGTATCGATATATCATCTTATTACTTATTGACTTTAAAGTGTGCATGAATAGTTAATGACCGGCTGCTTTAAAGCAATTTATAATCTATAATCAATGTTGTTATATGACCAATGATTACTGCGGTTCGCTCTCTTTGCAGAACAGGATGTTGCCGCCTGGTATCAAATCAATATTGGGTTAACTTTACCCAGTGTTTTGTTTTAGTTCATTTTCCTCTCCGTTTAATAATTGGCCATCATGTTTGTTCTTTGTGTATTACTGGTCGTGGCTTTGCTGTGATTTCCTCATTTTTCTAGGTCAGCTGAAAATAATCAAAACAAAGAATGGCGACTTTGACGTACGAAATGTTGCACAACCGGTGGAATCTCCCGTTATGAACGAAGCATGTGGAGACGAGCGTGGTGGTTCAACACACACGCACGCACGCACACACACACACACACACACACACACACACACACACACACACACACACACACACACACACACACGCGCTAACACAATAGCAGAGCTTTCCGATCTGTTATCCGCCCTTGAGCTCCGGTGTAATCAGGCCTCCCAGGAGGAGGCTTTCTGGACGAGAGAAGGACCAACGCTGGTTGGGGGAACCGGGATCAGAAAGAAGCTTCCAAGAGCCGTCCTCGGGGCTCAGGACGGGGGGGGGGGGTCCTCGGTGGGGGGTGTACACCTGTACGTGTGCCATCGGGAAAAACAACCGCTGTCCCCAAGTTATGAAGTGATTTCTGGATGAACCGAGGGAGGAAATTGCCTTCAGGATCCATCACTTTTCTGTAAGCTTGTGTGTGTGTGTGTGTGTGTGTGTGTGTGTGTGTGTGTGTGTGTGTGTGTGTGTGTGTGTGTGTGTGTGTGTGTGTGTGTGTGTGTGTGTGTGTGTGTGTGTGACTATTGAGTCCTGACACACTCAATAGTCCAGGTCTCCTCCTAAAGTGCTGACTCCATCCAAGAGGAATGCGTGAGCTGGGCTCTTGTTGACGCACATGCATGTGCACGTGCACGCTAACATGAGTGGATAAGGGCAAACACGTGTGCCCGTATACTCACACGGGAGGGGGAGGGGGAGGGGGGGGGGGGGGGGTAATCTGGCAGCAGCAGGTGGTTTCAAAACACTTACTGGAATCACTGAGGCCGCATCGCTGACCACGCGTGTCACTGGTGCAGTAGACCTGGTTCTAACCTGTCAGGTTGAACCTCTCGATGGGCTTGATTAACGCTCCGCTCCTCACACCTACGCAACGTTTTAGAGTCTCCAGTTCACTAAAGGAGGAGGGATGGGGGGAGCGGCCACACCAGAGCCAGAACCCGCTCAGCCCGTCTCCCAGTGCATGCCGGGATGGGCTCCAGCTCGACCGGCGAGGAGCGGATGGGCTCATGGCAGACATGATGACATCTGTGATGCCTGGACTGAAACGGATCCACAAGCCGGAGTCACACTTGGACCGTTTCATGCCGGAGGAATTAAGGCTCCGTTCAGATCTTCGGCCTCTTCTTTTTTCCTCCTTTTCCTTCATCCCGATTGTGGGAAAACTGGGTCATGGACTCTTCACCTTTTTCATGTTTTTGCGGTAAAGCACATTTCTTCACATATGCTGTTCATACTCGTACTCATGGAGGGATCTTGTAAATGTGCTGTGGATGAATGTTGCTCTTACACAGACCTTGGATCAGTTTACCGTATCTCTTCCCATTTACCAGAAAGAAATGTAACCCCCCCCCCCAGGGTGTCCGGGGGAATTGCAAGAGCGCTCTGGAATGATGGAGAACAAGATCTTTGTCTCTGACGCTACAAATGAGCTGGCTAAACATGGACCCAGTTTGAGGGTCATGTGTTCCCCAACATCAAAATATGCACCACAAACATAAATATAAATATATATATATATATATATGTGTGTGTGTGTGTATATATATCACCACCATCAGTCTGTGGACTATTGTTTTGAAGCCTTAAGTTTAGCATTTTGGCCGTCGCCATCTTAGTTATTTGGAACCAGGATCAAATAGTTCTTTTATTTATTTTTTTGCTCAGGAATGTTCCTAACCGAGGGAAATGTTCTGGAAGTATTTAAGTGTCTGTCATGATGAGAGAATTCGGATTCACAAAATGCTGCTTTAATGCTTCCTTTCTTGTCTCCTTTAGCATAGGGAACACTGGACCGTGTAGCCCCGCCCCCTAAATCATCTCCTCTTTATGGTCTGTTTGACTCTAAATGTTCCATAATGTACTAAATGAACATCATGCTGTATTGAAGAAGACTGTAAACTAGAGATTGAGACCATAAACTCACGTTTACAATGTTTACTGAGGGAATAAATCAAGAGAGAAGTAGAGTCATTTTAGACTAGACTTCTATACAACCAGAGGAGTCGCCCCCTGGTGGACACTAGAGAGAATGCAGCTTTAACACAGGATGCAGTCTGATCTCAAATGTATTCATATGGATATGTCTACCGTCCTGCATACGGTACGTCTGATTCTAAAAATCCAAACCTCTTGGTTCCCCCCCCCTCCTTTTTAAATATAGACCCGACCAAGTTTGGCCCTTCAGCTGGCGACCGCGCCGGCATCAGGCATCCTCCTCTTTTAGCCAGCGATCGTAGACGACAGGTGCGCAGCGATACCGTTTTGCGCCGGCCAACGCCGAGAGAGGCTGGCGGGATTCGAGTGTGTGTGTGTGTGTGTGTGTGTGTGTGTGTGTGTGTGTGTGTGTGTGTGTGTGTGTGTGTGTGTGTGTGTGTGTGTGTGTGTGTGTGTGTGTGTGTGTGTGTGTGGGGGGGGGAGTCGTTGTCACTATCATTTATAGGAGGCATCAAAGCATTGCCTGCGTGATTGAACCCGAGCCCGGCGGTAAGAGGAGAAGGCGCGCATGCCTGGTTTTGCGCGTGGTCCAGAGCTGTCCTGGAGCCGCCGGGATCAATCCACCTGATACGATGTCACCGAGGAATGAGCCTCCGAATGCCGGCTACCGATCCCCGTGTGGAGCGAAGACTCTTTAATATGCGGATTCAAAACAAGGCTGATATTTGACTCTATTCGGTCGGTGACTCACAGAGGAGTTCGGCCACACATTGTTGCCATTACACTCAGTACACAGAGGGGGGAAAACATGAGGGAAACGGGTGTGTCTGACGCTCTTCATTACGCATGCATGGACCCTGGATTCCACCTCGCTGACGGGGGATTTGTGAGTACTGATGACCCACTTCAGCCCCGGGTTCAGAATGGAGTTTGCGGTTCCAAGGAGTGACTTAGAGGACTAGAATGCCTCCCCGAAATCTGCTCGCCTGCAGGCCGCAATTACTGGCATGCCGCTGCTTTAGGCGTGTGTGTGCAACAGCTGTGCTTGTTGTGTATTGTGCGTGTGTGTGTGTGTGTGTGTGTGTGTGTGTGTGTGTGTGTGTGTGTGTGTGTGTGTGTGTGTGTGTGTGTGTGTGTGTGTGTGTGTGTGTCCACCTGTCAATGACCACAGGAAGCAGCATGAGTAGAAACGCCGGTGTGAGAGTGAGTCTGCAGAAAGCAGAGTGCAGGAAGCTTTGGCGTCCTCGTTGGAGCCTCATGAATGCATAGTGGGCCCATTATTCGGTCCATTAGTCGTCAGTAAGTTCTTGGAGTCGTTAGTGTTGACTCCGCCCATGTCGTGTCAACATTAATGCGTCTGGCGCGGCTGCTTTCCGCATCGCGCTGCGTGAGTTTGTGACGTGTTTTTTTTTCGAGATGTGGCTTTTGAAATGAAAATGCCAAAAGTAATAAACCTTTTGACAAACGGGAACACAACACAGAAACATCTGAAACATCTGCTTCAGCTGTGTGGAGATCATTTGTGTTCCGATTCTCTGGGATCTGTGGCCGATCGCACTGAAAACAGTTGTCTCGTGGACTTCAGTGACGGCACCATGTCCTGAATCTCACTCAGTTTCACAACGACTTTCTAAACAGAGTCGCGGAGCAGCAGCAGCAGCAGCCGCTCCGAAGAATCCATCATCGTTGTTGCCAAACATCTCGAAACATCTGGCAACGGCGGCGCAGAGCAACGAGAGCGTACAATTAAACAACCTACGCTGGAATGTCTCATTTGTGTCCTAAGACTTCCTCCTTGAGGTTTTTGTGTTTGGTTATCCTTCTTCTTCTCACGCTATAAAAACAAACATTCACCAACACAAAAACACAGAATGTAGAACCCAAATCAAAGCCGGGGAGCTCGGACGCTCGCTTGCCGTTCTGTTCAGTTAGTGCGAGACGTTCTGCTCATCGTCAGCGCTGCTCGGTGCAAGTTGTAGTTTTTGTAGCGTTGTGTGTGTGTGTGTGTGTGTGTGTGTGTGTGCGTGTGTGCGTGCAGTTTATTTGAGTAAAGACCGGTTGTGTTAACGCGTTTAGCACTGTGGGTCCAACTGCTAACTAATCCAAAGCAAACGTATGTTTCCATTAACCCTCCAATCCATTGAGGTTGTAACGAGAAACATCGACGCGCAGGGTGAGAAACGGTTACCGCGCCGATGAACTTCTAGTCCATTTGAGACAAAATGAGTCAAAAAGCGGCGCCGGGACAGACTCGTGAGGTGGAGCGTCCCATCGGCTCTGGAAAGCTTCGTTCTCGAGTGTCTCTCTGCAGCACCGCGGA
>NW_027176539.1:1826435-1838935 GCF_023349555.1 Cebidichthys violaceus | reverse complement strand
ACGTCAGATTCTGAAACGGTGCTTTCTCAAGATGTTCCGAGACGCGACTGAGCCAAACGTGAGCTCCTCCAGTGGTAGTGATGATATAATAAAGATATGAGCGTGTGCTCTGGTCATGTTTAGCAGACGAGTTTAACCAGCAGCAGGTGGTCTCCTCGTTAAAGGGGAGCGGGGGCGGTTTGATTACGAAACTGCTAATTCAAGACCTCGGCCCACGTTGCATTTAGACTGCAGCAAGGACGGCGATGCCTGCCGCAATAATTATGAGCATCCGAAGAATTTGCAGCTCCGGAGTTCACGGCGTAGAGATCGTAGGCAGGGAGTCAGGGAGCTGCAGCGACACCAGTTATTTCTAAATGGGTCGCGGTGCTTTTATCGGACCGAGCTGGATCCGTCTGGAGCTGGAGTGGAAAATACCTGCAACTCTCTCCTCAACAAAATCATTTTTTGGACTGATTTGAAAGTGTGTGTGTGTGTGTGTGTGTGTGTGTGTGTGTGTGTGTGTGTGTGTGTGTGTGTGTGTGTGTGTGTGTGTGTGTGTGTGTGTGTGTGTGGTAAGAGAGCGACCTTATATCAAGGAACACACACACACGTCCGCTTTTAAACACACAAATGATGGACTTACCATGGCCCCGGTAAGCTTCTCCAAACTCAACCCCTCCTCCAACACACATTTATGTGCGTTTGTGTGTGTGGTGTGTGGATGTGCACCTAAAAAGATGGAAAGAATGTGGCCAACTTTGGCCTAAACAACAATGAATACACACACACACACACACACACACACACACACACACACACACACACACAGACTTTGGTCCCAGTGGTGCGGAGTACAGAGCCAGAGAGCCCAGTCTGACAGAAGAGCTTCTGACTGCATTTTGGAAAGGGAACATGGCTCCCAGCGCAGTCATATAGATGCAGGTATAATATATGAGGCTCTGAGGTCCCTGGAGGAGGAGGAGGAGGAGGAGGAGGAGGAGGAGAATCTGGGACCAGAGGAGCAACTGGTGATTCAGCAGCAGGCCTGCTAAAATGAAATCCACAGAAGAAACTACACACACACACACACACACACACACACACACACCCACACACACACACACACACAGCAAAGCCCACTGTGGCATTATGTCACGAACAATGTTAAGAAAAGTTTTATTTTTCATCCTAAAAGTTATCTCTACGATATTAAGAGCATTAATATGGCAGCAAACAGCTATTATCTATGTAAAGATACAGTGGAGTAATGTCTACCTGAGCGGATAATCGGATGGCGTAGTTGCAGAAGCGTAGCTCCTTCCCTCCCTCTGCGTCGTTTTGCGCTGTTAGTGCCGTTAGCTTCAAGCACCGTTAGCTTCTAGCGCCGTTAGCTGTTAGCGCCGTTAGCTGCTAGCACCGTTAGCTTATAGCACCGTTAGCCGTTAGCGCCGTTAGCTGGTAGCCGTTAGCGCCGTTAGCTGTTAGCACCGTTAGCTGCTAGCCGCCTGCTCGGCCGGTGCCATGTTGAGAGCGGCTTGGAAGCAATGGATTTGCTCTGAATTTCCTATTTAGCACCTTAAACTGTACATTTATATAGTTTGATATTTTTTAAGGCTTGGGGGGAAAAATCGATGCAGCACAGCATGAGAAAGTTTTTGAGTGGCAATATAGTATTGATACACAGATATTTGCTTTCTTGCTGAGAGTTAAAGACAATATTGACGTCTCTCTTGCATCTGTAGGAATCATATCAGCCAGCAGCTGTTAGCTTAGTTTAGCTTAGCATGAAGAGTGGAAGCAGTGGGTAAGGGCTAGCCTGGCTAGCCTGTCTATCAATACCTCCAAAGCTGTACACCTGTAGGTGAAGTCACCAACTTTATACACAACAGTCAGGCTACCTGTTTCCTACTTTTTCCCAGTCTTTATGCTAAGCTAAGCTAACAGTTTGACGGACAGATAAAAGAGTGGTATCCATTGAACTCTTGACAATAAAGCGAATAAGCACAATTCCCAAACTGACGATCTCTTTCTTCAACCACCTGGTACAGGTGTGTTCTCTTTTGGATGCGGCCAGATGTGGAAAGTTGGAAAAATACACAATAATATATCTAACGTGATGGATGTGTGTGTAACTGTGTGACGTCGCCTCTGTGAGAGAGACATGAAGAAGAAGCCAGCAGTGAGTCCTCACATGGGAGGACATGGAAGCTGGTCATCGTCACAAGCTGGAGCCATTAAAGAGCACGGCTTAGCGTGTGTGTGTGTGTGTGTGTGTGTGTGTGTGTGTGTGTGTGTGTGTAACCGCAGCTTATTTCACAGAATATATCAAATCAGAGCCAGGTTTTTTTATTTTCAGTCCTTTCGACACAGTGAGGTCTGATTACCGTACTTTCTCAACCCGCCTGTCTACACCCAGAATATAAATGTAAATCCTTCACTCCAGTCAAGCTTACAAAACACCGTCCACAGCAATTCAGACGGTGTTTTGGGAATTACACACGCTTGTGTAACGTTTGTAAACCCTTTCACCTTCTTTACTTCTGGTTCACTGTGTCACGTTCTCAGTACGAGACGCTTCACACACTGTTTTCTTTTTTTATTCTTTTTGGGACGAGCCTAAGATCAACTCAAACGAGGACAGAGCGATGTCTGAATCTAGAAGTTTGGCACTTCTAGATTTATGTCTTTCACTTTCGCACCATTAAAAACACACATTAACGGTGTTTTTAAACGCTCCAGTGATTTAGTGTTGCACTTTCATAAAGTTGGAAGACGTGCAAGAAACACGTTCAGTTCAAAAGTGCTGCAGAAGAGTTATATATATATATATATATATATATATATATATATATATATATATATATATATATATATATATATATATATATATATATATACGTATCTTCTCAAGCTTGAAAAATACACTTCCCACAATGCAGCACTCCCAGCCTGGTAGATCTATTTTCAAGCCCCCAGTTAAGCTGAAATTATACTTTTGGCTGAGTCGATTATGAGTGGAACGCCCCTTTAACATAGAACGCCGTCCGATTAATAATTCAATAATTCTGATCGGCGGTTGACAGAGAGTGACGAGACCCTTCTCCTGTCTCCTGATGTGGACCAGGATCCTAGCTCTGACCCTGGGACCTCTGACCCTAACCCTGCCAGGTCACTCTCATGCCACCCTGACCTGACGCTTCGAAGCCTCGAGTTCTGCGTTTTTTATTTGCTGTCGCCATCTTGGAATTCGGCTATCACCTCATTGGCTTTTTTTTTTGCATTTGATGAACAGGAAGTGACCACATCTGGACTTAGGAGGAGTGACGTAGAGACCTGTCAATCAACGTGTAGCCCCGCCCCTAAAGCATCCCCTGCTTTATGGTCTGTTTGACTCTAAATGGACCATAATGTACTAAATGAATGACTTCTATACAACCAGACTTCTTTGGACATTGGACTTCCTTCGTATTAACTTGTCGTATTTGAGCGTTCTGTAAGTGCAGAAGTCGTCGCCGTGTGTGTGTGTGTGTGTGTGTGTGTGTGTGTGTGTGTGTGTGTGTGTGTGTGTGTGTGTGTGTGTGTTGTGTGGCTTTAGCGGCTCTGTGAGTGAGCTGCCCACAGGAAGTTCCCACTGCTCTGGCTATCAGGGCGGAAAATGAGTGTTTGTCACCCTCACTTTAGCCACAGCTCCCGCACTCTCTGTCTGTCTCTAATACACACACACACACACACACACACACACACACACACACACACACACACACACATAGAGCATGGATCATTGCCTCACATCCCTTTTTCCCACAGCAGGCAGAAGCCGACTAACAGGGATCTAGCGGTTTAATTGAGCCTGAGCTGCTGGATTATTCTAGTCCTAGTTTTAGGAAGTGGGTTCAAACACCCAAGTTACTTCATGGGAACGTTTCTTCTTCTTGCTGTCAATTAGATACCTCTCATCATGTAAAACTGCTTTTGAACAAAACGTGTGCATTCTTTTTTGATGCACCTGTCTTGTGACGTAGACTCATTTTGAGAGAAGCACCCCTAGTGGTGGATATTATGTCACAATATGTTTTAAACCAAAGGTACAGTCACTGCATGTGTTGAACACTGTGAAGGTTAGAAGGTTAGGTGAGAGAGGGAGCTGCAGGCCACGACCATATAAGGTGATAGGAGGGGCACCGACTTCAGGGAGGGAGGAGGAGCTGGATGAAGGAAGAGGCCGACCGAAGTCCGAGGGGGTTTCAGCCAATCACGTCTCTGATACGAGACTTTGAAAGAATTTAACTCCGAAAGGTTTCAGATCTGATGGGAACAAACTGTAAACGCCGGTCTGTTGGGTGGAACGCATCGGACCTCTATGTCATATATGTGTCTGTTAATAGTGCGATTCAGTTTGTAACTGTTTTTCAAAATAAACTTCCGTCTTCACAGTTTAGTCAACAAAACTACTTCGTTAGGTTTAGGAAAAAGATCATCGCTTGAGATTAAAATAACACACGGAAGTGCAGTAATTACATAAAACGTAGACGAAACATTACGCAAGTTAATGTACGTGAGGAATAAATCAACGATGACTTCCTGTTTCACACAACCGCCGGTCGATGGACCTCGTCGGTGCGCTCGTACATCCTCGTTAATGATTATGTAGATTATATACAAAACCATTTTGTGGGATATTTACAGTACGTATTACGGTGCATCAATTTTGATTTCTCTTTTATATTATATTTTGTTGACTTATGTTTTATTGGGTTTTTCTAGTTAGGAGGGATTTGTCTTTTAATTAGCATCACACAACAAATAGTTAATATCAATATTAACGGAGTGTGTTTGGACAGGTTGACGGTACTTTACTCTGGTTTCTGGGTGAAATAGCACGTGAAGCAACTAAACCACTTGACTAGGAAGTCAGAAGAAGATGATGGTGGTTTGGGTTAAAATACCTACAGAAGTTTGGAAGAAAGGGTCAAATGAAGCAAAGCGTGTTTGCACAGTAAACGTGTTCACGGCGTTCTTGCGTGCGTTTACCTTTGTATGGTCACAGTAAGTGTGAGCAGCTCAACACAAGTTCAACAGGTTTACAAGCTCTGCTTCATTTCTCTTTGGAGAGAGAGAGAGAGAGAGAGAGAGAGAGAGAGAGAGAGAGAGAGAGAGGACGATAAACAAAACAGAGAATTAATGAGGTTTGAAAGAGCGTCGGGTGTGAAGCCAGAGCTGAAAGTCAAAACGTGTGGGATGAAAGTCAGCTGCTTTTTATTGTGAGGGGTGACCTAATTCCAGCAGAGTGAAGAGGTGAAGGGTGGCTTGAATCACACTCAGTTTAACAAACCAAAAAAAAAGAAGAAAAAAAAAAGGTTCTGCTGAGGGCCAAGAAGTTGAGAACCATGGGAAAGACATGAAACGCCATGTCATGGTTTGAATCTGGCACAGTTACAGGACCGTCCAGGACTAAGCGAGGGCAATCTGCAGGACGCACAGCGGAGCTGATTAGAACTGGCAGCGTGCAAAGTACAGCGAGGAGACGAAGATCTGATCCACGGCAACGAGCGTCGCTTTACTTTTCTGTTTTATTGTGCGGGTTCTCGGTCAGATTGTCTGTTTTGTATTCACCTACAAGGTTTAAAGTTAAACTTCTTTGCTCTCATTGTTTGCTGTCAACCCTGCTGTCTTAAAAAACCTCTTTCATCAACACATCAGGCTGTACTGAGAGTTTTAGTAGTAGTAGTAGTAGTCGTAGTAGAAGTAGTAGAAGTAGTCGTAGTAGTAGTATTTAGTAGTAGTAGTCGTAGTAGTAGTAGTTGTCGTCGTAGTAGTAGAAGTAGTAGTAATCGTAGTAGTAGTAGTAGTAGAAGTAGTAGTAATCGTAGTAGTAGTAGTAGTAGTCGTCGTCGTCGTCGTAGTAGAAGTAATAGTAGTAGTCGTAGTAGAAGTAGTAATAGAAGTAGAAATAGTAGTAGTAGAAGTAGTAGTAGTAGAAGTAATAGTATTCGTAGAAGTAGTAATAGAAGTAGAAGTAGAAATAGTAGTAGAAGTAGTAATAGAACTAGTAGTATAAGTAGTAGTAGTAGAAGTAATAGTAGAAGTAGAAATACTAGTAGTAGAAGTAGAAGTAAAAGTAGTAGAAGTAGTAGTAGTAGTAGTAGTAGTAGTAGTAGAAATAGTAGTAGTACTAGTAGTACTAAACAATCCCTCTGACGGCGGTCCACAATGAGCCCACCAAAGATTTTACAAATGCTTTTGGTTTGGTCCTCTGCGCCAGCTTCTTCATTGATTCATTTTCAAATATTTACACATGAGTGTGATTATTGTCCCCTGCAGCCCCGTGTGGTTCATGGGAGACTGAGGACGGGACTCTTTCCAGCGCGATCGCAGCGGAGCCGGCTTTGATCAGGAAACGAGTCATGCAGCCCGGAGCTGCAGCAACCGTTGTCCTGACGCTGCCGCCGACATGCTAACCCCAAAACAAACGAGACGGAGAGCCCAACGCTAAGTAGAGCAGCAGCAGAAGAAGAGCACACGTCGAGTTCTTCAACGTGTGTGAAACTGATACTTAGTTTACAATCAATGAATTACAATCATTCTCTGAAATATAACAATTAGATCCCAGACTACTACTCTAAATTTTGTTCGTGTCCTGCGCGACACCAAAAAGTCAACGTTAACGAGATTCATTTACAGTGAGAAACATGTCTTAAATTAACACCGTGTTTGTATAGTGACAGTTATTCTCCTCCGGTATTTAAAGACTAGCTATGATGTCCTACGAAACCTGAACAAGCAGTATTGTTGCCCGACGTATTTTGTTGCATCTGTTGCTTTGTTTCAATTTGCGTACATGGTTAACCACATGTTTAAGACCGAGACCGCTGGAGCAGACCGGGCTGGAATGCAGCAGGAGTTGATGCTGCACCAGTCGTGTCTCGTTCTCTTTCCACTCCGTCTTCGTGGAGCTGGCTCTCTGGAGGGTTTTGGCGTCCCTCAGCCGCAGTGTTTCATTGCCTCTCTACTTAACCTCTCAACAGAATTATTTTTCATCGCTGCGTTACGGCCACCCTGAGCCCCCCCCCCCGAGACAAATCGCAACGATCCCACAACAGATTTAAAACACGGCTTCATCTGGAACGGAGCGTCCAGACATCAGTGTTTTAGGAAGCAGGAAGAGTCTGCAATCAGTTGTATTAAACAATGGCTTTTAAATGTTTATCTACTATATAAACAATTAATAAATAGCGGTGCACCGGTGTGTTTTCTGTTACGAGGCGACCCCGGGAAAAGAAACGCTCCCAAATGTTTCTTTCCCAACGTGAAACGAACACTACGGTGGCCTCCCGCAAAGCCCGTTCATCCAGACCCCTGCAGAGGCACTAAATTTGATTTAACCCCGAACATTTACCAAACTGGCGGATTAGAAGTGAATACACACCGCTCAGGTTTCTCACTCAGCCTCGAGGGCAAAATATGGTCCTTGTTTTTTATTCCCCGCAGACTTGACTTCCCGTGTTGACTTATTTTATTACGCTTCTCTAGTTAGTTTGGGGATTTTTCATTTTATTCACATCACATTTATTATTATTCACATAAAAAAAATCTTAACAACAAAGAGGTTTAATATTAATGGAGTGTTTTTTGGACGGGGGTGAAACATTTTTCTAGGATGACAGATGCCAATATTATGAATCCCTGAGCGTTTAAATAATCATTGTAATATTATAGGTTTTCAGTTTAGTATTACTGTGATTGACCACTGGTCCCTGAAGCAATAACCCCCCACACCCCCTCTCTGATTTATACAGGTTGAGGAAAAGGCCAAGAATGATTTCAGGAAAGCTGCGTTAGGAATGTGCAACTTCAAGTTGTGCAAGTTCCCAGGTCTAGTGCATCTTATGTTAATGTAAAAACATGCATGCTACGCCGTAAAGAAAGGACTCTCTGGCCCACAAATCACAAGCTGTGGGGAATGAGAACGTTCTGTCCCGTTACTGTGCGGCTCAACTTTCCCCGTATGCACAGCGGAGACCGAGACGAAAGGGCAAAAGTGACGAAACGAAACCTGCGTGATTGGAAGCAGAGCGATGGAGTCGGAGATGCAATGAGGTGAGACAGCCGCGCACAGTTTAGTTTTCCCAGTCCTGCATGAAACACATTTTGACACGTTTGAACAAAATCTAAAGAACGGACGAGTTAAACAAACACAGGACTTTCACCCAGGAGACGGCCGTCCGTGTCTCGTGTTGAACCAACTCAAACCAAGTTTTAACCCAAACCACGGTTTCCTTATATAACTAGTTTTGGACACTAAACCTAAAGTTGTTCTGTTTAAACAGAAAACACTGTTTCAGTACAGCACGGCCCCTTAGGAACATTCAAAATGTGTGAAGCTACAGCCGGCAGCCGCTTAGCCTAGCTTAGCATAAAGACTGGAAATAGGGAAACGACTAGCCTTGTGGTTGAAGTCACTCAAATCGCTCATCAACACTCTCATCTAACTCTTGGCATGAAAGAAAAATTGGCCTAAACTTAGTCACAAAAATTGATTCGTGGGTTAAATATGAATTATAGTGCAATACTTTTCGTAGGTGTGGCGACAGACTGTGTGTGAGAACAGCCTGAATCTGTAATTTATTGTAACAGCTGTCCCAATAAATTCTCTGGTATTTTATCGGCATCAATTTTCCATCAAGCTTAATCTCACGACACAAACAAACACGTGAGCGTAAACAGCCGAGCGGCTGTAGCATGTGGCACCGAGGGGATGAAGAACAGAACCTTTGCATTGATTTAATTACGTCTACCCAGAAATAGATAATGATCTCAATTCAGTTTCAGCTGTTTGGAAGGAGCCGGTCGCTTCGTCCTCATCTCGCATGTTTACGGAGAGCGCTGTGCATGTTCCACAGATGTTCTGTTTGATTCTACTGCACTTATCTGTCTCGCTCACTCCTCGCAGTGAAAGCCACAGAATGGGAAACATTATTGGAAGATATTTGTCAGAGAAAACGAGATCCACATGGGCTCTGGATTCAATCAGAATCAAACTCTTTTTGTTTGTTTGTGCAGAGAGAGAGAGAGAGAGAGAGAGAGAGAATCACACCATCTGATTGATTATTAATAGACTCAGTCATGTGTTCAAAGAGGGAGTTTATGTTTGACGATTTTCAAGACAAAGCCAAGAACACACAGATACCAGAGTGGGCTGATGGTGTATTTTTTTAATAAACCACCACCATCACCAGAGGTGCACACCCCCCCAAATCCCCCCCCCCCCCTCCCCTTTCATCCCGCCCTAAACTCACTCGCCCTCATTCCGACTCTTGATTCTGTAATGAAGGCTCACCTAATCCAACACAGATCGAGCAGCGTGATGCATACTTAACTTTTACTTCTTTGCACTTTATTTTATATATATGTGTGTGTGTGTGTGTGTGTGTGTGTGTGTGTGAGGACCCAAGGCCTGTTTGTCTGACTTCACTCTATCTTCACCCAAAATGTTATTTAATTCAGAACATTCAAACAAAAATCCTTTCAGGACACAAGTATCCAGTGAAACCTGGTTCTCTGATTCCAAAGGTAACGATCACAGATGTGCCAGAACATGTATACTGACAAAAACCATCAGTCGACCCAAACTCTAATGTCAAAGCCCTCTGTGGCACAGCTATGGATCCCTCCAGGAAGCTGTGACTGCCACGGCTGCTGTGCTTGTAGCTGCCGTTGGTTGGTTGGTTGGTTGTTAGTTGGTTGGTGGTTGGTTGGTTGGTTGGTTGGATGGATGGTTGGTTGTTGGTGGTTGGTTGGTTGGTTGTTTGGTTGGCTGGTTGGTTGTTTGTGGTTGGTTGGTTGGTTGGATGGTTGGTTGTTGGTGGTTGGTTGGTTGTTGGTTGGTTGGTTGGGAGTGAGTGAGTGAGTGGGTGAGTGAGTGGGTGGGTGGGTTGGTTGGTTGCCGAGCACAGAATGAGGTTGGATCTGAACTCACCGTTAATGTTTCCGCATTATGTAACATGGCCGACTTAACTACGTCACAAACTCACTTATCTTTACCCAAAACAAGGATCTGTTCCTCAATCTAACCAAGTTAGTTTTGTTGCCTAAACCTCATGAAAGTTGTTTCCTTTCTTTTGAAAAGACAAGAGCGGAACAGAAGGAAACCGGATTCTAGGAATGCACCTAGAGCGTCATACTGTGACGTGACACCGTGATGCTTGGTGCTCAAACGTCGTCAAAGTCGATCAACCATTTTACGTGACGTCCATGTTTTTTATGTTAAGATGTCGTCCGTATTATTGGAACAAAGACCGCCACAGTGTCTGTCACGCCATTTCTTAAAACTAATGGACTCGCCACAGCACCAAATGTCCTCACATCCCATATGTGAGGTGCATGCATGCATGTCCGCATGTGGGCGTGTGTTTGGATGTGTGTGTGTGTGTGTGTGTGTGTGTGTGTGTGTGTGTGTGTGTGTGTGTGTTTGAAACAGGAAACCAGGGGGGAAAAAAAGCCACTTTAGTTGAATCCTGTGTGAGGAGGCCGCTGACCACAGACTGACCACAGACTGAGAGGAGCTCCACCACAACCTGCACTGTGAACGTCTGAGCTGTGGCAGAAAGATACGTGGAACAAGGATAGCGATGCACACACACACACACACACACACACACACACACACACACAGTTCTCATGTGGCTGACAGACGCCCCCTCTTGTTGCAGAGTGCACCCAATCAAACAGACACATTATTCTGTTCTGTTGAATGAGTGCAGAGTCTTCATCACCGGTTTCCCTTCATCAGCGGCTGACGGAGGCCAACGAGCTCCGCTGTTCTCCCACAAAGTGAAGCCCAGCGGGGCCAACCATTCAGGGATCTATTAATCCCTAACAGTAAAGCACGATGAGTCATTTATTACTTTATCAGCTCCAGTCGTCGGGGGGGCTTGTAGGGGAGTTAAGGGGAGGGTGACGGAACCGAAAAAAAAAAATTAATAATAATAAGAGCGCGATCGTGAGGTGAAGGACGAGACGGATTCCCAGGAAATGAAGATACAGGCAACAGCGGCCTGTGGAGAGAGAAGGGGGGACGATGGAGGACAGGCATCGAGGATCGGAGGAGGATGAGGAGGAGGAGGAGGAAGGGTGGTTGGGAGGGGGGGGAAATCAAAACCATATGCAGGCTGAATCTCCAGTATTGTTCCCAACTCAAACCAGCTGTCCGCTCTCGGCTTCACCATCAAAATAAACATTTTTTTTCTCGATGGCCGCGAGCGACAGCGGCCTGCTGGTCATTAGAGGAGCTGCAGCCTCACACTCGCTCCGTCACACCTGTGAAGCAACACACGCACGCACAACAACAATAAACACAAATGAAGTCCCTTCAGTGTGCACAAGGTGTTTGACGCACGCTCGCCTGTTTGTTCCTCCTTCTTCTTTTTACAGCCGCTGGACCTGAGGCTCAGGGTCAAAGCGTTCTGCAGCGGATCCTTCAGGGCCCAGAAGATCAGTCACACGTTTGGGTTTTGTTGCCGTCTTCATCGCTGCCATTAACGCTTTCATTCATTTACGTGAAACCACTTCAAAAGGCTTCCTTCAGCCGAACGCGCCGGTGCTCCGAGGGTCTTGTGTGTGTGTGTGTGTGTGTGTGTGTGTGTGTGTGTGTGTGTGTGTGTGTGTGTGTGTGTGTGTGTGTGTGTGTGTGTGTGTGTGTGTGTGTGTGTGTGTGTCGGTGCTGCAGGACTCAATCAGCGAGCAGGATCTCCACGGGAGGATAAAGAGGGGAAGTGAACGGTGTCTCGTTGCATTTCTATTAATCACTTCAGCGTTACCACGGAGACCGTCTGACGGGAGACGTGAGGTCTGAGCAGGAGCCCGTCTTACGCGTGTGTGTCCTCATGGTTTGATGGACTTGAGTGAACTCTAGGATCTGAGAGTCCTCAGAGAGAAGTGACTCTCAGAAGAAGGGAATCTGTGACATCCTTTATCTGGTGAGACGTGGTTTCAGCCCCAGGAAACGTCCTTGAAGTCCTCATTTAAATGTGTTTGACGTGTTCAGGCTGCTGTGAATTATCTGAGCTGTGAGAGTTTAAAAGTGAATTCAAGCATTTCAAGAAATGGAATGTGTTGTTGTTGTTCTTCTGCTGATGCTAGTCAGCTTGAAGCTGCAACAAGAGGTCGTTGTTGCGTGACTCATTCTTTTGACACGTTGTGAATGTGAGAACTAGTGATTAGTGCAACTCCAAAGACTCATTTAGAATCTAGGTAGAGAAAGACAAATATGTCAAATGTGTTTCTTCTGACAATTAACAATCAACGGCCCTTTGCTTAGTCCCACCCTCTAATGCTGGCGATGATGATAATATATATATATATATATATATAAATATATATAAATATATATGTAAGGTTGCTGTCCATAGAGCCGCGTTGCTGAAATGCTTTAAATAGTTCAATATGATCTCAGCACTGTTTACATTGTGACACCGATCAGAATCAAAGACTAAATATAGTCCGTCTGCACTTTATCTCAC